>NC_091347.1:41371-181371 GCF_038502225.1 Cherax quadricarinatus | reverse complement strand
TGCAAAGTCATGGAGAAGATTATCAGGAGGAGAGTGGTCGAACACCTGGAAAGGAACAAGATTATAAATGAAAACCAGCATGGGTTCATGGAAGGCAAATCTTGTATCACAAACCTCCTGGAGTTTTATGACAAGGTAACAGAAGTAAGACACGAGAGAGAGGGGTGGGTAGATTGAGTTTTCCTAGATTGCAGGAAAGCCTTTGACACAGTTCCCCACAAGAGATTAGTGCAGAAGCTGGAGGATCAGGCGCATGTAACAGGGAGGGCACTGCAATGGATCAGGGAATACCTGACAGGGAGGCAGCAACGAGTCATGGTACGTGAAGAGGTATCACAGTGGGCGCCTGTGACGAGCGGGGTCCCACAGGGGTCAGTTCTAGGACCAGTGCTATTTTTGATATATGTGAACGACATGATGGAAGGAATAGACTCTGAAGTGTCCCTGTTCGCAGATGATGTGAAGTTGATGAGAAGAATTAAATCGGACGAGGATGAGGCAGGACTGCAAAGAGACCTGGACAGGCTGGACATGTGGTCCAGCAACTGGCTTCTCGAATTCAATCCAGCCAAATGCAAAGTCATGAAGATTGGGGAGGGGCAAAGAAGACCGCAGACAGAGTATAGGCTAAGTGGACAAAGACTACAGACCTCACTCAGGGAGAAAGACCTTGGGGTGACCATAACACCGAGCACATCACCGGAGGCACACATCAACCAAATAACTGCTGCAGCATACGGGCGCCTGGCAAACCTGAGAATAGCGTTCCGATACCTTAATAAGGAATCGTTCAAGACACTGAACACTGTGTATGTTAGGCCCATACTGGAGTATGCAGCACCAGTCTGGAACCCACACCTGGTCAAGCACGTCAAGAAGTTACAGAAAGTACAAAGGTTTGCAACAAGGCTAGTCCCAGAGCTCAAGGGAATGTCGTACGAGGAAAGGTTAAGGGAAATCGGACTGACGACACTGGAGGACAGAAGGGTCAGGGGAGACATGATAACGACATACAAGATACTGCGGAGAATAGACAAGGTGGACAGAGATAGGATGTTCCAGAGAGGGGACACAGGGACAAGGGGTCACAACTGGAAGCTGAAGACTCAGACGAGTCACAGGGACGTTAGGAAGTATTTCTTCGGTCATAGAGTTGTCAGCAAGTGGAATAGCCTAGCAAGTGAAGTAGTGGAGGCAGGAACCATACATAGTTTTAGGAAGAGGTATGACAAAGCTCAGGAAGCAGAGAGAGAGAGGATCCAGTAGCGATCAGTGAAGAGGCGGGGCCAGGAGCTGAGTCTCAACCCCTGCAACCACAATTAGGTGAGTACACACACACACACACACGCAACCACAAATAGGTGAGTACACACACAGACAGACACACACACATACACACACACACGGAGATTATTATCAGGAGAAGAGTGGTGGAACACCTAGAAAGGAATGATCTCATCAACAGCAGCCAACATGGTTTCAGGGACGGGAAATCCTGTGTCACAAACCTACTGGAGTTCTATGACATGGTGACAGCAGTAAGACAAGAGAGAGAGGGGTGGGTGGATTGCATTTTCTTGGACTGCAAGAAGGCGTTTGACACAGTTCCACACAAGAGATTGGTGCAAAAACTGGAGGACCAAGCAGGGATAACAGGGAAGGCACTACAATGGATCAGGGAATACTTGTTAGGAAGACAGCAGCGAGTCATGGTACGTGGCGAGGTGTCAGAGTGGGCACCTGTGACCAGCGGGGTCCCGCAGGGGTCAGTCCTAGGACCAGTGCTGTTTCTGGTATTTGTGAACGACATGACGGAAGGAATAGACTCTGAGGTGTCCCTGTTTGCAGATGACGTGAAGTTGATGAGAAGAATTCACTCAATCGAAGACCAGGCAGAACTACAAAGGGATCTGGACAGGCTGCAGACCTGGTCCAGCAATTGGCTCCTGGAGTTCAATCCCACCAAGTGCAAAGTCATGAAGACTGGGGAAGGGCAAAGAAGGCCGCAGACGGAGTACAGTCTAGGGGGTCAGAGACTACAAACCTCACTCAAGGAAAAAGATCTTGGGGTGAGTATAACACCAGGCACATCTCCTGAAGCGCACATCAACCAAATAACTGCTGCAGCATATGGGCGCCTAGCAAACCTCAGAACAGCATTCCGACATCTTAATAAGGAATCATTCAGGACCCTGTACACCGTGTACGTTAGGCCCATATTGGAGTATGCGGCACCAGTTTGGAACCCACACCTAGCCAAGCACGTGAAGAAACTAGAGAAAGTGCAAAGGTTTGCAACAAGACTAGTCCCAGAGCTAAGAGGTATGTCCTACGAGGAGAGGTTAAGGGAAATCAACCTGACGACACTGGAGGACAGGAGAGATAGGGGGGACATGATAACGACATACAAAATACTGAGAGGAATTGACAAGGTGGACAAAGACAGGATGTTCCAGAGATTGGACACAGTAACAAGGGGACACAGTTGGAAGCTGAAGACACAGATGAATCACAGGGATGTTAGGAAGTATTTCTCCAGCCACAGAGTAGTCAGTAAGTGGAATAGTTTGGGAAGCGATGTAGTGGAGGCAGGATCCATACATAGCTTTAAGCAGAGGTATGATAAAGCTCACGGCTCAGGGAGAGTGACCTAGTAGCGATCAGTGAAGAGGCGGGGCCAGGAGCTCGGACTCGACCCCCGCAACCTCAACTAGGTGAGTACAACTAGGTGAGTACACACACACACACACACACACACACACACACACACACACACACACACACACACACACACACACACGCGCGCGCACACACACACACACACACACACACACACACACACACACACACACACACACACACACACACACACACACACACACACACACACACACACACACACACACACTTTAGTTTAATATCTTTATTATGCACCCCATACCCATCCTGTGGGCGGTAGTCAAAAGATTACAAAGGTACATAATGGGTCCAGTGACTGGACCCCAAAGTTATGATAGCTGAACTAGTTACAAAGGTAATGAACTCCAGGAAGATCTGGTCACAATCATGGCAAGTTACAGAGGTAATGAATCAGCTGAGATGAGACGTCTTGCTCTGTTCTCTACTCTGTCAAGCAGTCGCAGATGAGAGGGGGGGCAGGCAAACCAAGAAAGTGGAGCATACTCAAGGTGTGAGCGTACTTGTGCCTCGTACAGAATCTTGCAATCCTTACTGTCAAGTAGATGCGAGATACGGCGAAGTGCTGTAAGCTTCCTGGCTACCTTGGTTGCAAGATATACAACGTGATTCTTCATGGTCAGTTTGGAGTCAAATTTCACCCCAAGGATATCAACTTCTTCCCTAGGTACCAACACTCTCCCATTTATACTTACTACTGCACCGGCATTACCATCATGGTGCCTAGAGACCATCATCATTAGTGTTTTCTCAGGTGCAAATGTTACTTGCCATCTATTTCCCCAAGCTGATATAGCTCTCAGCTGGTGATTGATGTAGCTTAGAGCAGCTGGCATTTCTTCTCTTGGATAAGTGAATGTCAGTGTACAGTCGTCTGCATATGCATGTGATTCTGGGATGAGATGAAGAAGGTCGTTGAAGTAGACATTCCATAACAATGGTCCCAGCACACTTCCTTGTGGAACACTTGCCCCAATAGGATGTCTTGCTGATTCCGTTCCATTGAGAACTACACTTAGAGATCTACCATGAAGGTAATCACTGAGGAGACATAGCGTAGAGCCTGCAGTTCCCAGTGCTTGAAGTTTTGCTAAGAGGCCCTCTCTCTCTCTCTCTCTCTCTCTCTCTCTCTCTCTCTCTCTCTCTCTCTCTCTCTCTCTCTCTCTTTCACACATATTTTCCTACGAATTTTCTGGCTATGTTGTACCTTTCCCACTGTCAATACCAACGTGTGTGTTCGCCAGTCAACACACTACGCTGTTGAGTTTCAATATCATGTAAATATCTGCTGCCTTTCTCACAAAAAAACTCTCTCACAGCTGACAAAGGTAGAGAATGTCGCTAGCGCTTAACAAATACACGAAACAAAACAAAAAACGCTTGCAGGTGCAAAAGAAAGCTTATGGTGCAAATCCCTGATAAAAAAAAATTCAACATTATTGAGTTTGTAAAGGAAGGAGACTGGCGGAAGGTCGGTCACCTCTACACCAGTTGGAGCCCCAGGACTCGCTGGGTACTTTATTAAACCACGGCCTGAATAAGGTCCTTATCGAGGATGATAAAGGTATCCACTGTATGCGATAAACACTGTGGGTAATAAAGGTATCCACTGTATGTGACAAGCACTCTAGATAATAAAGGTGTCCACTGTATGTGACAAGCACTCTAGATAATAAAGGTGTCCACTTTATTTAGCTGTTATTTACATTTAAGTACAACATTCAGCTGGTCTCTCACTTGACCAACTCCCAGATGGTGACAACCACCTGTCACCCACTATGTCTCTCCGCTGCTCTTAATAAATAAAGTGGGTAAGTAAAACACTGACTGTAGAGAAGACTTTATTAATACAACATTTCACCACCAATTGACTTTATCAAACGAAATCATGAAATAAGTTTCCCAGGCAGCTCATCCCTGGGCGAAACGTTGACAACAAGTCAGAGCTTTATAAACAAACGCACACACACACACACACACACACACACACACACACACACACACACACACACACACACACACACACACACACACACACACACACACACACACACACAGAGTAGTCAGTAAGTGGAATAGTTTGGGAAGCGATGTAGTGGAGGCAGGATCCATACATAGCTTTAAGCAGAGGTATGATAAAGCTCACGGCTCAGGGAAAGTGACCTAGTAGCGATCAGTGAAGAGGCGGGGCCAGGAGCTCGGACTCGACCCCCGCAACCTCAACTAGGTGAGTACAACTAGGTGAGTACACACACACACACACATGATCCTGCAGGAGAAAGCACGCCTGAGAGGCAAGCAGGAGTTCCGGAGTGTGTACCTCAATCGAGACAGAACACAGGACGAAAGGAAGACGATGAAAGAGTTCAAAAACGAAAGGAGAAATGGGAGGAAATGAAAAAGGAGAGCAGAATAACCCAGGATCAAATGGAAGGACAAGCGCACCCCCCAGAAACACCTGCAGAAGGACTCCAGCCACGACACCCCCAAGGCAACTGAACAATCCAAACCAACCATCACACACCGATCCCTCTGTTTCCACCCCCCGCACCACAGTTACAGTATTAGAACAGAAGTTGAAGGTTTGGTACACAAATGCAGATGGATTAACGAATAAACATGAGGAATGGCAAGAAAGAATCAATGAGAAGTTCCCAGATATCATAGCAGTTACAGAAACAAAACTCACGGAGACAATAACAGATGCAATCTTCCCACCAGGATACCAGATCATGAGGAAAGATAGAAGGGGCAGGGGGGGAGGTGGGGTTGCTCTGCTCGTGAAAAAACAGATGGGAATCCGAGAAAATGGAAGGCATAGATGAGACGGGAGAAAGAGACTACATAACAGGTACACTTCAGTCTCGGGAACACAAAGTGGTCATTGCAGTGATGTATAATCCACCACAGAACTGCAGGAGGCCAAGAGAGGAATATGAAGAGAGCAACAGAGCAATGGTGGACACACTTGCTGAGGTGGCAAGAAGAGTTCACTCCAGCAGAGCAAAGTTGCTGGTTATGGGGGATTTCAACCACAGGGAGATTGACTGGGAAAACCTGGAGCCACATGGGGGTCCCGAAACATGGAGAGCCAGGATGTTGGACGTGGTGCTGGAAAACCTCATGCACCAACATGTTAAGGACACTACCAGAGTGAGAGGGGAGGATGAACCAGCAAGATTGGACCTTGTGTTCACCCTGGGCAGCTCAGACATTGAGGATATCAAGTATGAGAGTTCCCTAGGAGCTAGCGACCACGTTGTTCTGTGCTTTGAATACACAGTAGAGCTGCAAGTGGAGAGAATAACAGGAGTTGAATGGGAAAAGCCTGACTATAAAAGAGGGGACTACATAGGGTTGAAGAACTTCCTGCGGGTTGGTCCAGTGGGACAGAGAACTGGCAGGAAAGCCAGTAAATGAAATGATGGAATATGTAACAACAAAATGCAAGGAGGCAGTGGAAAGGTTTATTCCCAAGGGCAACAGTAACAACGGGAAGACCAGAACGAGCCCCTGGTTTACCCGACGGTGTAAGGAGGCAAAAACAAAGTGCAATAGAGAATGTAAAAAGTACAGAAGGCAGAGAACACACGAAAATAGGGAGATCAGTCTCAGAGCCAGGAATGAGTATGCACAGGTAAGGAGGGAGGCCCAGCGACAGTATGAAAATGACATAGCATCGAGAATCAAGACTGACCCGAAACTGTTGTATAGCCACATCAGGAGGAGGACAACAGTCAAAGACCAGGTGATCAGATTAAGGACAGAAGGTGGAGAACTCACAAGAAATGATCAGGAGGTATGTGAGGAGCTGAACAGGAGATTTAAGGAAGTTTTTACAGTAGAGACAGGAAGGGCTGTGGGAAGACAGCACAGAAGGGAACATCAAGAGGGAATATACCAACAAGTGTTGGATGACATACGAACAACTGAGGAGGAGGTGAAGAAGCTCCTAAGTGACCTTGACACCTCAAAGGCGATGGGACGGGACAACATCTCCCCATGGGTCCTTAGAGAAGGAGCAGAGATGCTGTGCGTGCCTGTTATGACCAAGGTCATAATGTGATTAATTTATATGTATTATCCACTTAATATTATACTCTGGGTTTCTTTAATATTAGCTAAATTAAAGATTCCACTAGTTTATAATATTATCTGATTTAGGAATATACCCGGGTATGATGTATATATATATATCTTGAGTAATGTTAGGTAGGTACTCCTGGCTAAGGTTTATAACAAGGTATCTCCATTGGTGGGTAGTTTGCACCGCTCTACCCTCTCCCCCTTTTTGACGAGTTGATGTCATGAAGTAATTTACTGTATATGGCAGTTCACTCTCTCTGCTGACTCAGTGTGCATTGACTGAGCTACCCTCCTAGTACTCCGCCTTATTCTCACTTGAATAGAGAATTGGGTTATAGAAACTCCTGATCCAGCTTGTGGTTTATTGTGAAGTCTGCTGACAATGATATACAGTTATCTTCAGGTTACGATGTGACGACCAGTGTCAAGCTTAGAACTTTATGATATATTCCTTATGCCAGGGAGTTACTCAGAAAAAGTGTTAATTCTCAATATATGTACTTACACACAAGTAATGTTACTATTGAGGAAGCGATAATATTCCTCTGATCATTGTCAAGTGTAGTGACCATATTGACATGTACAATCTATTTAAGAGTTTTCTTGTGTGAAGAAAAGTTTCTGACAGTGATATTTAATAGATATTTATGAATATCTAAAGTATTTAAGCTTTTAAATAAAAAGAAACTTGAAAAGACTGAGTAACTATTATTTGTGCCTTACATTTCTAAGTTTGGAAACATATCCTTTCATTCTATGAAGTGTGTTGTTACGGAATGCACTAACCTGGCTAAAAATTAAGATTTGAACCGTAACAAGTGGGGGCCTGTTTCGGGATCTTTGAACTTCTTGACCATGGATCGTGACATATCACAGTTGGTGAAGGACCTGACTCCAGATACGCTGAAGACTTTACCACTACAACAATGCTGGCAAGTTGCTAGATATTTAGGAGTTTCATATAACAATCGTTATATAGCGAGTACTGTCCGTTCTATAATACAGAACATACTGTTTTCTCAGCCATCTGACACTGTCCCGAGGTTGGACTCGCATGGCAAGACACCCTCGGAGGAATCTTTGTCCCTTGGAGTAGCTCATTTGGTGGCTTCATTTGAAGGCCTCACTTTGGGAGCAGAGGCTATGTCTCGGGACAACGTACCGCCTGATTCGTGTAATGAGAGCCCATTAGCTAGCCCTGGTCATGTGGGGGCGACCGGAGGTGGAGCTCGTCCCAAGCTTCGCCTAGAGGGACTCTCTCCTCCCACTCCTCCAGTACCTTTGACTCCTCTCACACTCGAACACTTTCAACGTCTGGAACATCTTATAAAGTTGCAAACAGAGCAACTGGAATCCCAGCGCCTGCTGTATAAAGAGGAGTTCGAGAGGGAAAACATCAGATTCGAGAGGCAAAAAGAAGAGAAGAGTAAGTCGCCTGCTACTCAAACCTTGACCTTTGACCTGCACAGGGCTGCCTCATTAGTGCCCAGATTTTGTGAAACAGACTTGGACACTTACTTCGACACATTTGAGAATCAGGCACGAGGGATGAGATGGCCTCGTGAACATTGGGCTACCTTACTTCACACCACACTTAAGGGTAAGGCTCAATCTTGTACTGCAGCTCTCCCGTATGATAAGTATGCAGATTACGAGGCAGTTAAGAAGATCATTTTAAAGGAGTATGACTTACTTCCTGTAAGTTATCAGCGCACCTTCCGCTCTCTACGAAGACTGCCCGGCCAAACCTGGGTAGAATTTGCCCGGCAAAAGAAGGTGGCTCTAGAGCGATGGTTGAGGTCATCTGAGTGTGATACTATGGAGCGTCTGATGCAGTTGATCTTGCAAGAAGAATTTCAGAACTCTCTGACGGGCGATGTACGCTCCTTTGTTATCGAGCACCAGACTGCAGATGTGTTGGCCTCTGGTTCTCTAGCTGATCACTTTGAGATAACCTCTCAATTGACCAAGGAAAAAGGGTCTAGAGAGAAAGCCAGGTTATGCTCTCCTAAGAGTCAGTCTTTCTCTCCTAGGAAAATGGATCAGCAGACCTCTCCTCCTCATTCAGCAAAAGCCTACCAGAATGTCGTCTACAGTAATGGTAAAGGAAAACCATCTTACGAGGGAAATGCATCAAGAAGAGGCCCAACTTGCTCTTATTGTCAGAAACCAGGACATTGGAGGCGCTCATGTTTCCAATTAAATCGAGACCGTAGGCGGTCAGGTTCTGAAACATTACCTGTACAGATGACGTCTTCCTCAAAATCGAAGTGCCTAATTCCCTCTGAGTTGTTCGCAGACAAAGTTTCGGAAGCCATGTTGCCTTACTTCTTTAAGGGTAAGGCTGGTGTTACAGAAGACCAAATGGTGGACATAGTATCCTATCGGGATACGGGAAGCTACCTGACCTTACTGAGAAAAGGAGTACTTCCTCTAAATGATGACACTTATATTAACCTGGATGTTTTGCTAGAAGGTTACGGTGGCACTATCACAAGAGTACCCCTTCATAAGGTATATGTGAACGTCGATTCATATCAAGGTGAAGCTGTTGTAGGCCTTTCTGAAACTGATTTTCCCATTAAGAGTGTAGATCTATTGGTGGGAAATGATTTAGGAAGAGGAGGAATTTGCCAAGAACCTTATGTTATAGAGAAGTTCTCTGGAGAGAATTATGCCATTGAAGGGTGTAAGGAAGGTCCTCGTCTATTCCCTCTTACAGCCATAACCAGGGCTATGGCTAAGAATTTGGAACCACTGCCTACTCCTGATGATCCCTCAGATTGGGATTTGGATGCTCTGTTCAGTGCCACTGATCAACACGAAGTCGAAAATCAGCCTCCAAAATCCCAAGTGGTAGATTTTGCCCCATTACAGAGTAGCGATTTTAATCGTGAAAATTTAGTAAAAGAACAGCTTGAAGACCCGTTGTTGAAACGGGCAAGGGATCAAGCGCTTACTGAGATGGAAGCCGAGGGTAAGGAAGAATGTTTTTATTACTCTGACGGTATCCTGATGAAGAAATTTCCGTCGACTTCAGCTAATTCATGTCTCAAGCCAAAACAGCTTTTGGTTTTACCTGTCCGGTTTCGGGAGTTAGCATTGGAAGTGGCACATTCTAGCCCCATGGGCGGACACTTGGGTATAAGAAAGACTTTAGGAAAATTAGCCCGATATTTCTTCTGGCCCAAGATGAAGGATACCGTGACTGAGTACTTGAGAAACTGTGCTATTTGCCAGCTCATTGGGAAGCCTGCGCATAAACCTCCTCCTGCACCCCTCTTGCCTATTGCCGTAGAAGGCGAACCCTTCTCTCGGCTCGTAATAGACTGTGTGGGACCTCTCCCAAAAACTAGGCTTGGCAATCAATATCTTCTTACGATAATGGATACGACTACTCGGTATCCAGAGGCTGTGCCCCTTCGCAAGATTAGTGCCAAGGCTATTGTGAGAGTCCTATTTAGATTCTTCGCACAGTTCGGATTCCCTAAGGAGATTCAATCTGACAGAGGGACGAATTTCACATCAAAAATTTTCCGTGAAGCTATGTCCAGGGTTGGAGTTAAACCCATTGTTTCAACAGCATATAGACCCCAAACCCAGGGTGTCATAGAGAGGTTTCACCAAACCCTGAAGATCATGATGAGGGCATACTGTGAGCAGTTCTCAACGGACTGGGATGAAGGTATTCCTTTCCTCCTCCTTGCCTTAAGAGAGAGCGAACAGGAGAGTTTAGGATTTAGTCCTTTTGAACTCATTTATGGTCACGCGGTCCGAGGACCGTTAGTAATGTTAAAGGACGTATGGTCTGGAAAAATGGAGCCTTCTTTATGTTTATCCCCCTCGGCAATGCAAAAACACTTGGCTTTTACTCAGCAATTGGCCGCTGACAACCTCCGACAAGCTCAAAACCGTATGAAACAACAGTATGACAAGACTGCTGTTGAGCGTTCATTAAATGTGGGAGACAAAGTTTTAGCTTTAAAGCCGGTGCCAGGCCATACCTTGCAACCCAAGTATGAGGGTCCAATGGAGGTGATTAAGAAGCTGAGTAAGGTAAATTACGTGGTAAGAACACCAGGAAGAAGAAAGTCGACCCGAACTTACCATATAAATCAGCTAAAGAAATACTACGAGGGACTTGTTCCTGTGGCTGCGGTGAGGTCACCGGAAGGTGACTCGAGTAAAGAAGATTGTTCACGTGGAGTAGAGATAAGACTGAAGAACTCGGAAATAATGGAAACCTTAGATGAGTATCTCGGTAACTTAGAAAAGGAAAGATCAAGTGAAATCCGAGACTTGATTTCCACTTATGGAAGTCTCTTTGGAGATATCCCCAGACAGTGCACCATGGGGATCCACGATGTTGACGTGCAAGGAGCTGCTCCGATTAAACAAGCTCCATATAGAGTCAGCCCACTAAAGAATAAAGCGTTGCGGGAGGAAATAAGTTTCTTGTTCGATCATGGTTTGATTGAACATAGCAAAAGCCCTTGGGCTTCACCGTGTGTCCTTGTACCCAAGTCGGACGGTTCATTTAGAATGTGTACCGACTATCGGAAAGTAAATTCCCTAACAGTGCCTGACGGATTCCCCCTTCCCAGGGTTGACGATCTAATAGACAGCGTTGCCAGTGCTAAGTATGTCAGTCGTTTGGACCTCCTGCGTGGTTATTATCAAGTGCCTTTATCGCCTCGAGCGCAGGAGATTTCTTCTTTCACCGTGCCTGGAGGCCTGTTCAACTACAGGGTGATGCCCTTCGGGCTCTGCAACGCTGCCTCGACCTTCCAGAGGCTTATGAATCGGCTAACGTACGACTTGGAAGGAACGGAAGCCTACCTAGATGATCTAGTAGTATTCAGCGACGACTGGCCTCAACACCTGATTCGGCTGGAAGCTCTCTTGAAAAGGCTAGATGAACACCATTTTACCGTCAACCTTGCCAAGTGTGAGTTTGGTCAGGCCCGGATAAAATATCTGGGATTTAATATAGGGCAAGGCACGGTTGCCCCCGTTAATGCAAAGATTCATGCTATTGTGGATTTTCCTGCTCCACAGGACAAGAAAGGTATACAGAGGTTTCTAGGGATGGCCGGTTACTACCGCCGGTTTTGCCCTAATTTTTCGCAAGTGGCAGCACCGCTGTTTGAACTTACAAGTTCTAAAGTTCCTTTTAAATGGACGACTACAAGTGAGTTAGCCTTTACTCGTCTAAAGCGTCTACTGGGTTCCTCTCCAGTTCTACAGAGTCCGGTGTTTGACGTTCCCTTTACTTTACAAGTGGATGCCAGCGAGTATGCAGTCGGTGCTGTCCTTCTACAACCTTCCTCCTCTTCTGATCTTTTACACCCAGTCTGTTATTTTTCTGCAAAATTGAAACCCCATCAATTAAGTTATGCCACCGTTGAAAAGGAGGCACTAGCATTGGTCTTAGCCTTGGAACACTTTGAAGTCTATCTCGGGACTACCCCTCATAAAATTAGAGTAAAAACAGATCATAATCCCTTAACCTTTTTAAACACCATGAAGGCTAAGAATGCTAGAATACAAAGATGGTCCCTTAGGATACAACCTTTTTCTATAAGCATTAACCATATTAGAGGAGCTGATAATGTTATTGCTGACACTCTGTCCCGTCCTTAAGACATGTAATTAAATTTGAATTTATAAAAGAGGATTTATAGTGCACTTTTATAGGTATGTATTTGTTTAATGCATTTTCTTAATGCTATTTGTTTACTTACAGTTATCTGATTCTTGTAACCACTGAGGAGACCTGTCACGTAAGCCACCATATGGTATCCAGAACTTATTTCTGTGGTGGCAGTCTCCTGTTGTCTTGCCCTGACTTCTCCTGCTACCAATGGTCACTTAAGGCCTCGTTATGAGAAACGCATCTATCGAAGCTCTGGTTACGTGGTGTCTACACATACGTGGTTTGGCGACACCAGACTTTTAATTTTCTTGTTGGAGAAGCAACATTTGTCGTCAGGGTCTTTGTCAGAGGAATGACTTGTATTCTGGCTTATATTCTGTTTTTGAAGTCCTCTTTTACGGCGAAGTTTAGTCCCCGAAAGGGGGGGGTGTGTTATGACCAAGGTCATAATGTGATTAATTTATATGTATTATCCACTTAATATTATACTCTGGGTTTCTTTAATATTAGCTAAATTAAAGATTCCACTAGTTTATAATATTATCTGATTTAGGAATATACCCGGGTATGATGTATATATATATATCTTGAGTAATGTTAGGTAGGTACTCCTGGCTAAGGTTTATAACAAGGTATCTCCATTGGTGGGTAGTTTGCACCGCTCTACCCTCTCCCCCTTTTTGACGAGTTGATGTCATGAAGTAATTTACTGTATATGGCAGTTCACTCTCTCTGCTGACTCAGTGTGCATTGACTGAGCTACCCTCCTAGTACTCCGCCTTATTCTCACTTGAATAGAGAATTGGGTTATAGAAACTCCTGATCCAGCTTGTGGTTATTGTGAAGTCTGCTGACAATGATATACAGTTATCTTCAGGTTACGATGTGACGACCAGTGTCAAGCTTAGAACTTTATGATATATTCCTTATGCCAGGGAGTTACTCAGAAAAAGTGTTAATTCTCAATATATGTACTTACACACAAGTAATGTTACTATTGAGGAAGCGATAATATTCCTCTGATCATTGTCAAGTGTAGTGACCATATTGACATGTACAATCTATTTAAGAGTTTTCTTGTGTGAAGAAAAGTTTCTGACAGTGATATTTAATAGATATTTATGAATATCTAAAGTATTTAAGCTTTTAAATAAAAAGAAACTTGAAAAGACTGAGTAACTATTATTTGTGCCTTACATTTCTAAGTTTGGAAACATATCCTTTCATTCTATGAAGTGTGTTGTTACGGAATGCACTAACCTGGCTAAAAATTAAGATTTGAACCGTAACAGTGCCTCTAACCACAATCTTCAACACATCCCTTGAAACTGGGCAACTACCTGAGAAATGGAAGACAGCTACTGTTGTCCCCATATTTAAGAAAGGAAACAGAAACGAGGCACTATACTACAGACCTGTGTCTCTGACATGTATTGTGTGCAAAGTCATGGAGAAGATTATCAGGAGGAGAGTGGTCGAACACCTGGAAAGGAACAAGATTATAAATGAAAACCAGCATGGGTTCATGGAAGGCAAATCTTGTATCACAAACCTCCTGGAGTTTTATGACAAGGTAACAAAGACACGAGAGAGAGGGGTGGGTAGATTGGGTTTTCCTAGACTGCAGGAAGGCCTATGACACAGTTCCCCACAAGAGATTAGTGCAGAAGCTGGAGGATCAGGCGCATGTAAAAGGGAGGGCACTGCAATGGATCAGGGAATACCTGACAGGGAGGCAGCAACGAGTCATGGTACGTGAAGAGGTATCACACTGGGCGCCTGTTACGAGCGGGGTCCCACAGGGGTCAGTTCTAGGACCAGTGCTATTTTTGATATATGTGAACGACATGATGGAAGGAATAGACTCTGAAGTGTCCCTGTTCGCAGATGATGTGAAGTTGATGAGAAGAATTAAATCGGATGAGGATGAGGCAGGACTGCAAAGAGACCTGGACAGGCTGGACATGTGGTCCAGTAACTGCAAAGTCATGAAGATTGGGGAGGGGCAAAGAAGACCGCAGACAGAGTATAGGCTAGGTGGACAAAGACTGCAGACATCACTCAGGGAGAAAGACCTTGGGGTGACCATAACACCGAGCACATCACCGGAGGCACACATCAACCAAATAACTGCTGCAGCATACGGGCGCCTGGCAAACCTGAGAATAGCGTTCCGATACCTTAATAAGGAATCGTTCAAGACACTGTACACTGTGTATGTTAGGCCCATACTGGAGTATGCAGCACCAGTCTGGAACCCACACCTGGTCAAGCACGTCAAGAAGTTAGAGAAAGTACAAAGGTTTGCAACAAGGCTTGCCCCAGAGCTAAAGGGAATGTCGTACGAGGAAACATTAAGGGAAATCGGACTGACGACACTGGAGGACAGAAGGGTCAGGGGAGACATGATAACGACATACAAGATACTGCGGGGAACAGACAAGGTGGACAGAGATAGGATGTTCCAGAGAGGGGACACAGGGACAAGGGGTCACAACTGGAAGCTAAAGACTCAGACGAGTCACAGGGACGTTAGGAAGTATTTCTTCAGTCATAGAGTTGTCAGGAAGTGGAATAGCCTAGCAAGTGAAGTAGTGGAGGCAGGAACCATACATAGTTTTAAGAAGAGGTATGATACAGCTCAGGAAGCAGAGAGAGAGTGGACCTAGTAGCGATCAGTGAAGAGGCGGGGCCAGGAGCTGAGTCTCGACCCCTGCAACCATAATTAGGTGAATTAGGTGAGTACACACACACACACACACACACACACACACACACACACACA
Source organism: Cherax quadricarinatus (assembly GCF_038502225.1). Classification (NCBI taxonomy): domain Eukaryota; kingdom Metazoa; phylum Arthropoda; class Malacostraca; order Decapoda; family Parastacidae; genus Cherax; species Cherax quadricarinatus. The sequence goes on along the minus strand of NC_091347.1, from coordinate 166,147 downwards.
CACACACACACACACACACAAACAAACAAACAAACAAATACAACAAAAACTTCCTAACTCTCTGATGTTTACTGTCATGTAGGTCACTGTTAAAGTGGGGACTGCAACTCCTAGGTGGCGACTGCAACTCCTAGGTGGGGACTGCAACTCCTAGGTGGGGACTGCAACTCCTAGGTGGGGACTGCAACTCCTAGGTGGGGACTGCAACTCCTAGGTGGGGACTGCAACTCCTAGGTGGGGACTGCAACTCCTAGGTGGGGACTGCAACTCCTAGGTGGGGACTGAGGGGACCGCAACTTCTAGGTGGGGACTGAGGGGACTGTAACTTCTAGGTGGGGACTGAGGGGACTGTAACTTCAAGGTGGGGACTGAGGGGACTGTAACTCCTAGGTGGGGACTGAGGGGACTGTAACTCCTAGGTGGGGACTGAGGGGACTGTAACTCCTAGGTGGGGACTGAGGGGACTGCAACTCCTAGGTGGGGACTGAGGGGACTGTAACTCCTAGGTGGGGACTGAGGGGACTGCAACTCCTAGGTGGGGACTGAGGGGACTGTAACTCCTAGGTGGGGACTGAGGGGACTGTAACTCCTAGGTGGGGACTGAGGGGACTGTAACTCCTAGGTGGGGACTGAGGGGACTGCAACTCCTAGGTGGAGACTGAGGGAACTGCAACTCCTAGGTGAGGACTCAGGGGACTGTAACTCCTAGGTGGGAACTGAGGGGACTGCAACTTCTAGGTGGGGACTGAGGGGACTGCAACTCCTAGGTGGGGACTGAGGGGACTGCAACTCCTAAGTGGGACTGAGGGGACTGTAACTCCTAGGTGGGGACTGAGGGGACTGCAACTCCTAGGTGGGGACTGAAGGGACTGCAACTCCTAGGTGGGAACTGAGGGGACTGCAACTCCTAGGTGGGGACTGAGGGGACTGCAACTCCTAGGTGGGGACTGAGGGGATTGTAACTCTTAGGTGGGGACTGACGAGACTATAACTCCAAGGAGGGGACTGCAACTCCTAGGTGGGGACTGAGGGGACTGTAACTCCTAGGTGGGGACTGAGGGAACTGTAACTCCTAGGTGGGGACTGAGGGGACTGCAACTCCTAGGTGGAGACTGAGGGAACTGCAACTCCTAGGTGAGGACTCAGGGGACTGTAACTCCTAGGTGGGGACTGAGGGGACTGCAACTTCTAGGTGGGGACTGAGGGGACTGCAACTCCTAGGTGGGGACTGAGGGGACTGCAACTCCTAAGTGGGACTGAGGGGACTGTAACTCCTAGGTGGGGGCTGAGGGGACTGCAACTCCTAGGTGGGGACTGAAGGGACTGCAACTCCTAGGTGGGAACTGAGGGGACTGCAACTCCTAGGTGGGGACTGAGGGGATTGTAACTCCTAGGTGGGGACTGAGGGGATTGTAACTCTTAGGTGGGGACTGAGGAGACTAAAACTCCAAGGAGGGGACTGTAACTCCTAGGTGGGGACTGAGTGGACTGTAACTCCTAGGTGGGGACTGAGGGGACTGCAACTCCTAGGTGGGGACTGAGGAGACTGCAACTCCTAGGTGGGGACTGAGGGGACTGCAACTCCTAGGTGGGGACTGAGGGAACTGCAACTCCTAGGTGGGGACTGAGGGGACTGTAACTCCTAGGTGGGGACTGAGGGGACTGCAACTCCTAGATGGGGACTGAAGGGACTGCAACTCCTATGTGGGGACTGAGGGGACTGCAACTCCTAGTTGGGGACTGAGGGGACTGCAACTCCTAGGTGGGGACTGAGGGGATTGTAACTCTTAGGTGGGGACTGAAGAGACTATAACTCCAAGGAGGGGACTGTAACTCCTAGGTGGGGACTGAGTGGACTGTAACTCCTAGGTGGGGACTGAGTGGACTGTAACTCCTAGGTGGGGACTGAGGGGATTACAACTCCTAGGTGGGGACTGAGGGGACTGCAACTCCTAGGTGGGGACTGAGGGGATTGTAACTCTTAGGTGGGGACTGAGGAGACTATACCTCTAAGGTGGGGACTGAGGGGATTGTAACTCCTAGGTGGGGACTGAGGGGATTGTAACTCCTAGGTGGGGACTGAGGAGACTATAACTCCAAGGAGGAGACTGTAACTCCTAGGTGGGGACTGAGTGGACTGTAACTCCTAGGTGGGGACTGAGGGGACTGCAACTCCTAGGTGGGGACTGAGGGGATTGTAACTCTTAGGTGGGGACTGAGGGGACTGTAACTCCTAGGTGGGGACTGAGGGGACTGTAGCTCCTAGGTGGGGGCTGAGGGGACTGCAACTCCTAGGTGGGGACTGGGGGATTGTAACTCCTAGGTGGGGACTGAGGGGACTGCAACTCCTAGGTGGGGACTGAGGGGACTGCAACTCCTAGGTGGGGACTGAGGGGACTGTAACTCCTAGGTGGGGATTGAGGGGACTGTAACTCCTAGGTGGGGACTGAGGGGACTGCAACTCCTAGGTGGAGACTGAGGGAACTGCAACTCCTAGGTGAGGACTCAGGGGACTGTAACTCCTAGGTGGGGACTGAGGGGACTGCAACTTCTAGGTGGGGACTGAGGGGACTGCAACTCCTAAGTGGGGACTGAGGGGACTGCAACTCCTAAGTGGGACTGAGGGGACTGTAACTCCTAGATGGGGACTGAGGGGACTGGAACTCCTAGGTGGGGACTGAAGGGACTGCAACTCCTAGGTGGGAACTGAGAGGACTGCAACTCCTAGGTGGAGACTGAGGGGACTGCAACTCCTAGGAGGGGACTGAGGGGATTGTAACTCTTTGGTGGGGACTGAGGAGACTATAACTTCAAGGAGGGGACTGTAACTCCTAGGTGGGGACTGAGTGGACTGTAACTCCTAGGTGTGGATTGAGGGGACTGCAACTCCTAGGTGGGGACTGAGGGGACTGCAACTCCTAGGTGGGGACTGAGGGGACTGCAACTCCTAGGTGGGGACTGAGGGGACTGCAACTCCTAGGTGGGGACTGAGGGGACTGTAACTCCTAGGTGGGGACTGAGGGGACTGCAACTCCTAGGTGGGGACTGAGGGGACTGCAACTCCTAGGTGGGGACTGAGGACACTGTAACTCCTAGGTGGGGACTGAGGGGACTGTAACTCCTAGGTGGGGACTGAGGGGACTGCAACTCCTAGGTGGGGACTGAGGAGACTATAACTCCAAGGAGGGGATTGTAATTCCTAGGTGGGGACTGAGGGGACTGCAACTCCTAGGTGGGGACTGAGGAGACTATAACTCCAAGGAGGGGACTGCAACTCCTAGGTGGGGACTGAGGGAATTGTAACTCTTAGGTGGGGACTGAGGAGACTATACCTCTAAGGTGGGGACTGAGGGGATTGTAACTCCTAGGTGGGGACTGAGGGGATTGTAACTCTTAGGTGGGGACTGAGGAGGCTATACCTCCAAGGTGGGGACTGAGGGGATTGTAACTCTTAGGTGGGGACTGAGGAGACTATATCTCCAAGGTGGGGACTGTAACTCCTAGGTGGGGACTGAGTGGACTGTAACTCCTAGGTTGGGACTGAGGGGACTGCAACTCCTAGGTGGGGACTGAGGGAATTGTAACTCTTAGGTGGGGACTGAGGAGGCTATACCTCCAAGGTGGGGACTGAGGGGATTGTAACTCCTAGGTGGGAATTGAGGAGACTATATCTCCAAGGTAGAGACTGTAACTCCTAGGTGGGGACTGAGTGGACTGTAACTCCTAGGTGGGGACTGAGGGGACTGCAACTCCTAGGTGGGGACTGAGGGGATTGTAACTCTTAGGTGGGGACTGAGGAGGCTATACCTCCAAGGTGGGGACTGAGGGGATTGTAACTCCTAGGTGGGAACTGAGGAGACTATAACTCCAAGGTGGGGACTGAGTGGACTGTAACTCCTAGGTGGGGACTGAAGGGACTGCAACTCCTAGGTGGGGACTGAGGGGATTGTAACTCTTAGGTGTTGACTGAGGAGGCTATACCTCCAAGGTGGGGACTGAGGGGATTGTAACTCCTAGGTGGGGACTGAGGAGACTATAACTCCAAGGTGGGGACTGTAACTCCTAGGTGGGGACTGAGGGGATTGTAACTCCTAGGTGGGGACTGAGGGGATTGTAACTCCTAGGTGGGGACTGAGGAGGCTATACCTCTGAGGTGGGGACTGAGGGGATTGTAACTCCTAGGTGGGGACTGAGGAGGCTATACCTCTGAGGTGGGGACTGAGGGGATTGTAACTCTTTGGTGGGGACTGAGGAGACTATAACTTCAAGGAGGGGACTGTAACTCCTAGGTGGGGACTGAGTGGACTGTAACTCCTAGGTGGGGATTGAGGGGACTGCAACTCCTAGGTGGGGACTGAGGGGACTGCAACTCCTAGGTGGGGACTGAGGGGACTGCAACTCCTAGGTGGGGACTGAGGGGACTGCAACTCCTAGGTGGGGACTGAGGGGACTGTAACTCCTAGGTGGGGACTGAGGGGACTGCAACTCCTAGATGGGGACTGAGGGGACTGCAACTCCTATGTGGGGACTGAGGGGACTGCAACTCCTAGGTGGGGACTGAGGGGACTGCAACTCCTAGGTGGGGACTGAGGGGATTGTAACTCTTAGGTGGGGACTGAGGAGACTATAACTCCAAGGAGGGGATTGTAATTCCTATGTGGGGACTGAGTGGACTGTAACTCCTAGGTGGGGACTGAGGGGACTACAACTCCTAGGTGGGGACTGAGGGGACTGCAACTCCTAGGTGGGGACTGAGGGGATTGTAACTCTTAGGTGGGGACTGAGGAGACTATACCTCTAAGGAGGGGACTGAGGGGATTGTAACTCCTAGGTGGGGACTGAGGGGATTGTAACTCTTAGGTGGGGACTGAGGAGGCTATACCTCCAAGGTGGGGACTGAGGGGATTGTAACTCCTAGGTGGGAACTGAGGAGACTATATCTCCAAGGTGGGGACTGTAACTCCTAGGTGGGGACTGAGTGGACTGTAACTCCTAGGTTGGGACTGAGGGGACTGCAACTCCTAGGTGGGGACTGAGGGAATTGTAACTCTTAGGTGGGGACTGAGGAGGCTATACCTCCAAGGTGGGGACTGAGGGGATTGTAACTCCTAGGTGGGAATTGAGGAGACTATATCTCCAAGGTAGAGACTGTAACTCCTAGGTGGGGACTGAGTGGACTGTAACTCCTAGGTGGGGACTGAGGGGACTGCAACTCCTAGGTGGGGACTGAGGGGATTGTAACTCTTAGGTGGGGACTGAGGAGGCTATACCTCCAAGGTGGGGACTGAGGGGATTGTAACTCCTAGGTGGGAACTGAGGAGACTATAACTCCAAGGTGGGGACTGAGTGGACTGTAACTCCTAGGTGGGGACTGAAGTGACTGCAACTCCTAGGTGGGGACTGAGGGGATTGTAACTCTTAGGTGGGGACTGAGGAGGCTATACCTCCAAGGTGGGGACTGAGGGGATTGTAACTCCTAGGTGGGGACTGAGGAGACTATAACTCCAAGGTGGGGATTGTAACTCCTAGGTGGGGACTGAGGGGATTGTAACTCCTAGGTGGGGACTGAGGGGATTGTAACTCCTAGGTGGGGACTGAGGAGGCTATACCTCTGAGGTGGGGACTGAGGGGATTGTAACTCCTAGGTGGGGACTGAGGAGGCTATACCTCTGAGGTGGGGACTGAGGGGATTGTAACTCCTAGGTGGGGACTGAGGAGGCTATACCTCTGAGGTGGGGACTGAGGGGATTGTAACTCCTAGGTGGGGACTGAGGAGACTATAACTCCAAGGTGGGGACTGTAACTCCTAGGTGGGGACTGAGGGGATTGTAACTCCTAGGTGGGGACTGAGGGGATTGTAACTCCTAGGTGGGGACTGAGGGGATTGTAACTCCTAGGTGGGGACTGAGGGGATTGTAACTCCAAGGTGGGGACTGAGGGGACTGCAACTTGTTATATTCTTATGGTGTTATAATGTTAGCAGTGTAGGTCACCTCTTCTTGAACTACCTCATATCAATTTGAAAGCATAACCATGTATTTAACTATACCTGGAGAGTTTCGTGGGGTCAACGCCCCCGCGGATCGGTCCATGATCAGGCCTCGCGGTGGATCAGGGCCTGATCAACAAGGTTGTTACTGCCGGCTGCACGCAAACTGACGTACGAACCACAGCCCGGTTGGTCAAGTACTGACTTTAGGTGTCTGTCCAGTGCCTTCTTGAAGACAGTCAGGGGTCTATTGTTAATCCCCCTTATGTATGCTGAGAGGCAGTTGAACAGTCTTGGGCTTCTGAGACTTATTGTGTTGTCTCTGAGTGTACTCATAGCACTCCTTTACTTTTTCCTCTTTTACTCATATCCACCCAGGAAGAAATATCTCCTGAGGTTAACCTTCATAATTCACATCTTAGATCTCGAAGACTTTGTTGTATAATGACTTCTTTCTAATTTATCTACATGTCTTTTTGGTGAGGACAAAACACTGGATATTTATGTTTTACTTTAACATGCGTCGTAAATATTTTTTTATTGCCTATATATATATATATATATATATATATATATATATATATATATATATATATATATATATATATATATATATATATATATATATATATATTATATATATATATATATATATATATATATATATATATATATATATATATATATATATATATATATATGTATGTATATATAAAGACAAAATACATTGGCCAAACATTCACACAAATACAACAGAGAGTAAAATAACATAGGTAACTCAGAGCTATATCTCGAATACTTCATCCAGCTCCCCGGCGGTGGGCCGCGTGCCCAGAATGCTGCAGGCATTTCCTTTCTGGATCGCAACACTGAGTCTCTGAAAGAGGAAGCTGGTCGCCCTGTGGTCCTTGGTTTCTATGATGAGCTTTTCACCCAGCTCTTTGAGGAACTTTAGAGCACACTTACCCCATGCTCCAACGGTCTCGTAACCATTTTTCCTGTAAACATACTAAATGTAAAAAAAAAAATCGTTCGTTTGCTGTTTTTCGAGACCCCTGCCTTGGTGGGAGACGGCCGGTATGTTCAAAGAAGAAAAATATTTTTCTGTATATTCGAAGCCTATTTAAAAGTCTGTCATTTTACCAAATAAATATTCCACTGCATTATGTGATCTGCTGGTAATATTTCTTTACAATTACTTCCAGATCCATCTGTTCCTTTCCCCTATGTTTTATATGTTATAATATCAGCTTACTAGTCATTACATGTCACTTATCAAGTTAAATTCCCTTCCCTTGTTTAATTTATCATTTAGGAATTTACACTAATTTTGAAATCTTAATATACTGAATGTTCGTATCCTCCACTAACATTCATAAATTTATTCATTCCTTCCTTCAGATTATTTATATAACTAAGAATATTAGCAAACAACATCTGTTCTGTACTTACCTCCTTCCCTTAGTCCTTCGTCTTGTGTTTTCTGCTTCTCTTCCTCTCCTCTTCTGTTCTCTGCTTCCCATTCTCCTTTATTCCCTTACTCTTTCACCTCTCCTAACCTTTAGTTCCTCTTTTACTCATCTTCCTATTGCCTTTCCTCTGAGTTTTCCTTTTTTTACCCAGTCGTCCAATCGCCCACTTGGCTTTTTACCTTCGTCTTAACTGCCTCTCTTCCTCCTCCTCAGTTACTGCACCTCCTCAGCTCTTGCAGGACAGAGCGACGTTAAAACTCAACGGCCGTAGTTACAGGCAGGACAATGGCAGGTATCAACTTGGCAGGTTTTGAAGACGAGTTGTTGAATCACTCCAGGAATCTGAGTTTAGTCGCGATTTCCTGTGAATAATTACATGAAGTCGCTCAAGGGTTAAATTTACTGCCATCTTGATGTGTGAGTCAGACACGGTAGTGTTAAACGCATTTTATTTTAATTCTTCAGGACTGCCAGTCTGTCTTTTCTGTCTCACGAGTCTTCTAAGATGATTGGTAAATCTTATTAATTTCTTGCAACAGTCGCTTATCTAGTTCCATTAGCAGTTTCTTCACCTCTTCCTCGGTTTGTGTGCAGTGTGTCCAGCACTTGCTGGTGCACCCTACCATCTCGGTTTGGTGGAAGCCTCTCTCTCTCTCTCTCATACTCTCTTTCTCTCTCTCTCTCTCTCTCTCTCTCTCTCTCTATCTATCTATCTATCTATCTATCTATCTATCTATCTATCTATCTATCTATCTCTCTCTCTCTCTCTCTCTCTCTCTCTCTCTCTCTCTCTCCACTGTGAATACCTCCCTAAATCGCTAGCTGATCGCTGTGCTTTTATTTTTATCTCCCTCTGTAGCTCTAAGTCTTTGTAGATGAATGGTTCAGAGAACCGACATGTTGATAAATTAGACACATGTGCAACTCTTGGGTATCTTTATTGAGGAAACGTTTCGCCACACAGTGGCTTCATCAGTCCATACAAAGGAGAATCTTGAAGAACAGGAGGAGAATGAGGTAATCAGTCCCTCAACCTTGAGTCGATGTGGTCAGTCCATCAATCTTGAATAGAATACGGCATACGTGCGGAGAAGGAGCTTATAAACCGTTGGCAGGAGAGGTGTAGCAGTCATAGGTCGTGTCACATTTGTTCAATGTGGAAGTAGGTCGTGCCCAAGAATTAGGCAAGCGAAGAATTCCCAAGTATTAAGATCCCAAGAAGTTGCAGTGTCTGACAGGTTTGTAGATGAATGGTTCAGAGAACCGACATGTTGATAAATTAGACACATGTGCAACTCTTGGGTATCTATATAGAGGAAACGTTTCGCCACACAGTGGCTTCATCAGTCCATACAAAGGAGAATCTATGACTGCTGCACCTCTCCTGCCAACGGTTTATAAGCTCCTTCTCCGCACGTAGCCGTATTCTATTCAAGATTGATGGACTGACCACATCGACTCAAGGTTGAGGGACTGATTACCTCATTCTCCTCCTGTTCTTCAAGATTCTCCTTTGTATGGACTGATGAAGCCACTGTGTGGCGAAACGTTTCCTCAATAAAGATACCCAAGAGTTGCACATGTGTCTAATTTATCAGTTCTAAGTCTTGTAATGGTTCCTCTCCACTTCCCCTGAGAAGTGAGTTAGAACCCTTTTCCCGTAGCCATGCATGTCATAGGTGACTGAAGTGTGTTCAGCGATGGACTAGTTACCACCTTTTAAAACATTATTATCCAAGAGAACCTTTGACGCTGGTGAGGGGCTTTTAATCTATTCTAGGCAATTGCATCCGGTTTAGCATTCCCCATGATAAAAATAATAATAATAATAATAATAATAATAATAATAATAATAATAATAATAATAATAATAATTATTATTATTATTATTATTATTATTATTATTATTATTATTATTATCATTATTATTATTATTATTATTATTATTATTATTATTATTATTATTATTATTATTATTACTATCATTATTATCAAAGAAAGAAAAATCACATTTTGAGGTCAGGTTGTGTGAAGGTGATGGATATATTAGACATGTAATAACTAGCTGCTTGTTGATGTTAATAACTAGCTGCTTGTTGATGTTAATAACTAGATGCTTGTTGATGTTAATAACTAGCTGCTTGTTGATGTTAATAACTAGATGCTTGTTGATGTTAATAACTAGCTGCTTGTTGATGTTAATAACTAGCTGCTTGTTGATGTTAATAACTAGCTGCTTGTTGATGTTAATAACTAGCTGCTTGTTGATGTTAATAACTAGCTGCTTGTTGATGTTAATAACTAGATGCTTGTTGATGTTAATAACTAGCTGCTTGTTGATGTTAATAACTAGATGCTTGTTGATGTTAATAACTAGCTGCTTGTTGATGTTAATAACTAGCTGCTTGTTGATGTTAATAACTAGCTGCTTGTTGATGTTAATAACTAGATGCTTGTTGATGTTAATAACTAGCTGCTTGTTGATGTTAATAACTAGATGCTTGTTGATGTTAATAACTAGCTGCTTGTTGATGTTAATAACTAGCTGCTTGTTGATGTTAATAACTAGCTGCTTGTTGATGTTAATAACTAGATGCTTGTTGATGTTAATAACTAGCTGCTTGTTGATGTTAATAACTAGCTGCTTGTTGATGTTAATAACTAGCTGCTTGTTGATGTTAATAACTAGATGCTTGTTGATGTTAATAACTAGATGCTTGTTGATGTTAATAACTAGATGCTTGTTGATGTTAATAACTAGCTGCTTGTTGATGTTAATAACTAGATGCTTGTTGATGTTAATAACTAGCTGCTTGTTGATGTTAATAACTAGCTGCTTGTTGATGTTAATAACTAGCTGCTTGTTGATGTTAATAAGGAGCTGCTTGTTGATGTTAATAACTAGCTGCTTGTTGATGTTAATAAGGAGCTGCTTGTTGATGTTAATAAGGAGCTGCTTGTTGATGTTAATAACTAGCTGCTTGTTGATGTTAATAACTAGCTGCTTGTTGATGTTAATAACTAGCTGCTTGTTGATGTTAATAACTAGCTGCTTGTTGATGTTAATAACTAGATGCTTGTTGATGTTAATAAGGAGCTGCTTGTTGATGTTAATAACTAGCTACTTGTTGATGTTAATAACTAGCTGCTTGTTGATGTTAATAACTAGATGCTTGTTGATGTTAATAACTAGCTGCTTGTTGATGTTAATAACTAGATGCTTGTTGATGTTAATAACTAGATGCTTGTTGATGTTAATAACTAGATGCTTGTTGATGTTAATAACTAGCTGCTTGTTGATGTTAATAACTAGATGCTTGTTGATGTTAATAACTAGCTGCTTGTTGATGTTAATAACTAGCTCCTTGTTGATGTTAATAAGGAGCTGCTTGTTGATGTTAATAACTAGCTGCTTGTTGATGTTAATAAGGAGCTGCTTGTTGATGTTAATAAAAAGCTGCTTGTTGATGTTAATAACTAGCTGCTTGTTGATGTTAATAACTAGCTGCTTGTTGATGTTAATAACTAGCTGCTTGTTGATGTTAATAACTAGCTGCTTGTTGATGTTAATAACTAGCTGCTTGTTGATGTTAATAACTAGATGCTTGTTGATGTTAATAAGGAGCTGCTTGTTGATGTTAATAACTAGCTACTTGTTGATGTTAATAACTAGCTGCTTGTTGATGTTAATAACTAGATGCTTGTTGATGTTAATAACTAGCTGCTTGTTGATGTTAATAACTAGATGCTTGTTGATGTTAATAACTAGATGCTTGTTGATGTTAATAACTAGATGCTTGTTGATGTTAATAACTAGCTGCTTGTTGATGTTAATAACTAGATGCTTGTTGATGTTAATAACTAGCTGCTTGTTGATGTTAATAACTAGCTCCTTGTTGATGTTAATAAGGAGCTGCTTGTTGATGTTAATAACTAGCTGCTTGTTGATGTTAATAAGGAGCTGCTTGTTGATGTTAATAAAAAGCTGCTTGTTGATGTTAATAACTAGCTGCTTGTTGATGTTAATAACTAGCTGCTTGTTGATGTTAATAACTAGCTGCTTGTTGATGTTAATAACTAGCTGCTTGTTGATGTTAATAACTAGCTGCTTGTTGATGTTAATAACTAGCTGCTTGTTGATGTTAATAACTAGCTGCTTGTTGATGTTAATAACTAGCTGCTTGTTGATGTTAATAACTAGCTGCTTGTTGATGTTAATAACTAGCTGCTTGTTGATGTTAATAAGGAACTGCTTGTTGATGTTAATAACTAGCTGCTTGTTGATGTTAATAACTAGCTGCTTGTTGATGTTAATAACTAGCTGCTTGTTGATGTTAATAAGGAACTGCTTGTTGATGTTAATAAGGAGCTGCTTGTTGATGTTAATAAGGAGCTGCTTGTTGATGTTAATAAGGAGCTGCTTGTTGATGTTAATAACTAGCTGCTTGTTGATGTTAATAAGGAGCTGCTTGTTGATGTTAATAAGGAGCTGCTTGTTGATGTTAATAAGGAGCTGCTTGTTGATGTTAATAAGGAGCTGCTTGTTGATGTTAATAAGGAGCTGCTTGTTGATGTTAATAACTAGCTGCTTGTTGATGTTAATAAGGAACTGCTTGTTGATGTTAATAAAAAGCTGCTTGTTGATGTTAATAAGGAGCTGCTTGTTGATGTTAATAAGGAACTGCTTGTTGATGTTAATAACTAGCTGCTTGTTGATGTTAATAAGGAGCTGCTTGTTGATGTTAATAAAAAGCTGCTTGTTGATGTTAATAACTAGATGCTTGTTGATGTTAATAACTAGCTGCTTGTTGATGTTAATAACTAGCTGCTTGTTGATGTTAATAAGGAGCTGCTTGTTGATGTTAATAAAAAGCTGCTTGTTGATGTTAATAACTAGCTGCTTGTTGATGTTAATAACTAGCTGCTTGTTGATGTTAATAACTAGATGCTTGTTGATGTTAATAACTAGCTGCTTGTTGATGTTAATAACTAGCTGCTTGTTGATGTTAATGACTAGCTGCTTGTTGATGTTAATAACTAGCTGCTTGTTGATGTTAATAACTAGCTGCTTGTTGATGATAATAACTAGCTGCTTGTTGATGTTAATGACTAGCTGCTTGTTGATGTTAATAACTAGCTGCTTGTTGATGTTAATAAGGAACTGCTTGCTTATGTCTTGAATGAAAATAAGACAGATGTCTTAGCACTGAGTGAAGGGAACTTAAAAGGATGTTCGAAACATTACGGTCAGACTCGGACTATTATTTAGCCACGATATTGTGCCTCTTATTTTCTCTGAATAAAACTGACTCGGGAAGTGGAAAAAACAGGCAACGACAACTGAAAAAAAAATAACAGAATTGATAATTTCTGAAAAATTACTGGGAAAAAGAATGATTCAGATCTTTAAATTAAAAAATATTTTTTTTAGGAATAATGATAGAATGTGGGAAATATTTACGGGACTATGAAAGAGACGAATGAAGAGAAGAGATATTAGAGGATGTGGCAAGTGAATGTTTATTGTATTGTGGAGGAGACACTGTTGTGGAGGAGACACTGTTGTGGAGGAGACACTGTTGTGCAGGAGACACTGTTGTGCAGGAGACACTGTTGTGCAGGAGACACTGTTGTGGAGGAGACACTGTTGTGGAGGAGACACTGTTGTGGAGGAGACACTGTTGTGGAGGAGACACTGTTGTGGAGGAGACACTGTTGTGCAGGAGACACTGTTGTGGAGGAGACACTGTTGTGGAGGAGACACTGTTGTGCAGGAGACACTGTTGTGGAGGAGACACTGTTGTGCAGGAGGCACTATTGCGCACGAGACACTGTTGTGGAGGAGACACTGTTGTGCAGGAGACACTGTTGTGGATGAGACACTGTTGTGCAGGAGACACTGTTGTGCAGGAGACACTGTTGTGGAGGAGACACTGTTGTGGAAGAGACACTGTTGTGCAGGAGACACTGTTGTGGAGGAGACACTGTTGTGGAGGAGACACTGTTGTGGAGGAGAAACTGTTTGTGGAGGAGACACTGTTGTGGAGGAGAAACTGATGTGGAGGAGACACTGTTGTGGAGGAGACACTGTTCTGCAAGAGACACTGTTGTGCAGGAGACTCTGGTGTGCAGGAGACACTGTTGTGCAGGAGACTCTGGTGTGCAGGAGACACTGTTGTGCAGGAGACACTGTTGTGCAGGAGACACTGTTGTGCAGGAGACACTGTTGTGCAGGAGACACTGTTGTGCAAGAGACACTGTTGTGCAGGAGACACTGTTGTGGAGGAGAAACTGATGTGGAGGAGACACTGTTGTGGAGGAGACACTGTTGTGCAAGAGACACTGTTGTGCAGGAGACTCTGGTGTGCAGGAGACACTGTTGTGCAGGAGACTCTGGTGTGCAGGAGACACTGTTGTGCAGGAGACACTGTTGTGCAGGAGACACTGTTGTGCAGGAGACACTGTTGTGCAGGAGACACTGTTGTGCAAGAGACACTGTTGTGCAGGAGACTCTGGTGTGCAGGAGACACTGTTGTGCAGGAGACACTGTTGTGCAGGAGACACTGTTGTGCAGGAGACACTGTTGTGCAGGAGACACTGTTGTGAAGGAGACACTGTTGTGAAGGAGACACTGTTTTGGAGGAGACACTGTTGTGGAGGAGACACTGTTGTGCAGGAGACACTGTTGTGAAGGAGACACTGTTGTGGAGGAGACACTGTTGTCGAGGAGACACTGTTGTGGAGGAGACACTGTTGTGCAGGAGACACTGTTGTGAAGGAGACACTGTTGTCGAGGAGACACTGTTGTGGAGGAGACACTGTTGTGCAGGAGACACTGTTGTGAAGGAGACACTGTTGTGGAGGAGACACTGTTGTCGAGGAGACACTGTTGTGGAGGAGACACTGTTGTGCAGGAGACACTGTTGTGAAGGAGACACTGTTGTCGAGGAGACACTGTTGTGGATGAGACACTGTTGTGCAGGAGACACTGTTGTGCAGGAGAAACTGTTGTCCAGGAGACAATGTTGTGCAGGAGACACTGTTGTGAAGGAGACACTGTTGTCGAGGAGACACTGTTGTGGATGAGACACTGTTGTGCAGGAGACACTGTTGTGGAGGAGACACGGTTGTGGAGGAGACACTGTTGTGGAGGAGACACTGTTGTGGAGGAAACACTTTTCTGGAGGAGACACTGTTGTGCAGGAGACACTGTTGTGGAGGAGACACTGTTGTGCAGGAGACACTGTTGTGGAGGAGACACTGTTGTGGATGAGACACTGTTGTGCAGGAGACACTGTTGTGGAGGAGACACTGTTGTGGAGGAGACACTGTTGTGGAGGAGACACTGTTGTGGAGGAGACACTGTTGTGGAGGAGACACTGTTGTGGAGGAGACACTGTTGTGGAGGAGACACTGTTGTGGAGGAGACACTGTTGTGCAGGAGACAATGTTGTGCAAGAGACACTGTTGTGCAGGAGACACTGTTGTGCAGGAGACACTGTTGTGCAGGAGACACTGTTGTGCAGGAGACACTGTTGACCAGGAGAAAATGTTGTAGAGGAGACACTGTTGTGGAGGTGACACTTGTGGAGGACTCACTGTTGTTTAGGAGGCACTGTTATGGTGGGGACACTGTTGTGGAGGAGACACTGTTGTGGAGGAGACACTGTTGTGGAGGAGACATTGTTGTGGTGGAGACACTGTTCTGAAGGAGACACTGTTCTGAAGGAGACACTGTTCTGGAGGAGACACTGTTCTGGAGGAGACACTATTGTGGAGGAGACACTTGTGCAGGATTTACTGTTGTGGAGGAGACACTTGTGGAGGAGACATTGTTGTGGAGGAGACACTGTTGTGGAAGAGACACTGTTGTGGAGGAGACTCTGTTATGGAAGAGACACTGTTGTGGAGGAGACACTGTTGTGGAGGAGACACTGTTGTGGAGGAGACACTGTTGTGTTGGAGACACTGTTCTAGAAGAGACACTGTTCTGGAGGAGACACTATTGTGGAGGAGACACTTGTGGAGGAGATACCGTTGTGGAGGAGACACTTGTGGAGAAGACACTGTAGTGCAGGAGACACTGTTGTGCAGGAGACACTGTTGTGGAGGAGTCACTGTTGTGAATGAGACACTGTTGTGGGGGAGACACTCTTGTGGAGAAGACACTGTAGTACAGGAGACACTTTTATGCAGGAGACACTGTTGTGCAGGAGACACTGTTGTGGAGGAGATACTGTTGTGCAGGAGACACTGTTGTGCAGGAGACACTGTTGTGGAGGAGACACTGTTGTGGAGGAGACACTATTGTGAAGTAGACACTGTTGTGGAGGAGACACTGTTGTGCAGGAGACACTGTTGTGCAGGAGACACTGTTGTGGAGGAGACACTGTTGTGGAGGAGACACTGTAGTGCAGGAGACACTTTTATGCAGGAGACACTGTTGTGCAGGAGACACTGTTGTGCAGGAGACATTAGTGCAGGAGACACTGTTGTGAAGGAGACACTGTTGTGGAGGGGACACTGTTGTGGTGGAGACACTGTTGTGCAGGAGACAATGTTGTGCAGGAGACATTAGTGCAGGAGACACTGTTGTGAAGGAGACACTGTTGTGGAGGGGACACTGTTGTGGTGGAGACACTGTTGTGGAGGAGACACAGTTGTGCAGGACACACTGTAGTGGAGAAGACACTGATGTGAAAGAGACACTGTTGTGGAGGAGACACTGTTGTGGAGGAGACACTGTTGTGGAGGAGACACTGCTCTGGAGGAGACACTGTTCTGGAGGAGACACTGTTCTGGAGGAGACACTGCTCTGGATGAGACACTGTTGTGCAGGAGACACTGTTGTGGAGAAGACACTGATGTGAAAGAGACACTGTTGTGGAGGAGACACTGTTGTGGAGGAGACACTGTTCTGGAGGAGACACTGTTCTGGAGGAGACACTGTTCTGGAGGAGACACTGTTCTGGATGAGACACTGTTGTGCAGGAGACACTGTTGTGCAGGAGACACTGTTGTGGAAGAGACACTTTTGTGGAGGAGACACTGTTGTGCAGGACACACTGTTGTGGAGAAGACACTGATGTGAAAGAGACACTGTTGTGGAGGAGACACTGTTGTGGAGGAGACACTGTTGTGGAGGAGACACTGTTGTGGAGGAGACACTGTTGTGGAGGAGACACTGTTGTGCAGGACACACTGTTGTGGAGAAGACACTGATGTGAAAGAGACACTGTTGTGGAGGAGACACTGTTGTGGAGGAGACACTGTTGTGGAGGAGACACTGTTGTGGAGGAGACACTGTTGTGGAGGAGACACTGTTGTGCAGGACACACTGTTGTGGAGAAGACACTGATGTGAAAGAGACACTGTTGTGGAGGAGACACTGTTGTGGAGGAGACACTGTTGTGGAGGAGACACTGTTGTGCAGGACACACTGTTGTGGAGAAGACACTGATGTGAAAGAGACACTGTTGTGGAGGAGACACTGTTGTGGAGGAGACACTGTTGTGGAGGAGACACTGTTGTGCAGGACACACTGTTGTGGAGAAGACACTGATGTGAAAGAGACACTGTTGTGGAGGAGACACTGTTGTGGAGGAGACACTGTTGTGGAGGAGACACTGTTGTGCAGGACACACTGTTGTGGAGAAGACACTGATGTGAAAGAGACACTGTTGTGGAAGAGACACTGTTGTGGAGGAGACACTGTTGTGGAGGAGACACTGTTGTGGAGGAGACACTGTTGTGCAGGAGACACTGTTGTGGAGAAGACACTGATGTGAAAGAGACACTGTTGTGGAGGAGACACTGTTGTGGAGGAGACACTGTTGTGGAGGAGACACTGTTGTGGAGGAGACACTGTTGTGCAGGACACACTGTTGTGGAGGAGACACTGCTCTGTAGGAGACACTGTTCTGGAGGAGACACTGTTGTGGAAGGGACACTGTTGTGGTGGAGACACTGATGTGAAGGAGACACTGTTGTGGAGGAGACACTGTTGTGGAGGAGACACTGTTGTGGAGGAGACACTGTTGTGAAGGAGACACTGTTGTGGAGGGGACACTGTTGTGGAGGAGACACTGATGTGAAGGAGACACTGTTGTGGAGGAGACACTGTTGTGGAGGAGACACTGTCATGGAGGAGACACTGTTGTGGAGGAGACACTGATGTGGTGGAGACACTGCTCTGGAGGAGATACTGTTCTGGAGGAGACACTGTTCTGGAGGAGACACTGTTCTGGAGGAGACACTGTTCAGGAGGAGACACTGTTCTGGATTAGACACTGTTGTGCAGGAGACTCTGTTGTGCAGGAGACACTGTTGTGGAAGAGACACTGTTGTAGAGGAGACACTGTTGTGGAGGAGACACTTGTGGTGGAGACACTGTTATGGAGGAGACACTGTTGTTTAGGAGACACTGTTGTGGAGGAGACATTGTTGTGGCGGAGACATTGCTGTGGAGGAGGCACTGTTGTGGAGGAGACACTGTTGTGGAGGAGACACTGTTGTGGAGGAGACACTGTTGTGGAGGAGACACTGTTGTGGATGAGACACTGTTGTGCAGGAGACACTGTTGTGCAGGAGACACTGATGTGAACGAGTCACTGTTGTGGAGGAGACACTTTTGTGGAGGAGACACTGTTGTGGAGGAGACACTGTTGTGGAGTAGACACTGTTGTGGAGGAGACATTGTAGTGGAGGAGACACTGTTGTGGTGAAGACACTGTTGTGGAAGAGACACTGTTTTGGAGGAGACACTGTTGTGGAGGAGGCACTATTGCGGAGAAGACATTGTTGTGGAGGAGACACTTGTGGACGAGACACTGTTGTCGAGGAGACTCTGTTGTGGAGGAGACACTGTTGTGGAGGAAGCACTGTTGATTAGGAGACACTGTTGTGCAGGAGGCACTGTTGTGGAGGAGACACTGTTGTGGATGAGACACTGTTGTGCAGGAGACACTGTTGTGCAGGAGACACTTGTGCAGGAGACAATGTTGTGCAAGAGACACTGTTGTGGAGGAGACACTCTTGTGGAGGAGACACTCTTGTGGAGGAGACACTCTTGTGGAGGAGACACTCTTGTGGAGGAGACACTCTTGTGGAGGAGACACTCTTGCGGAGGAGACACTCTTGTGGAGGAGACACTTGTGGAGGAGACACTCTTGTGGAGGAGACACTCTTGTGGAGGAGACACTCTTGTGTAGGAGACACTCTTGTGGAGGAGACGCCAATGTGGAGGAGACACTCTTGTGGAGGACACTTTTGGGGAGGAGACACTCGTGTGGAGGAGACACTCTTGGGGAGAAGACACTGTTGTGGAGGAGACACTGTTTTAGGAGAGACACTGTTGTGAAGGAGACACTGTTGTGGAGGAGGCACTGTTGTAGAGGAGACACTGTTGTGGAGGAGACACTGTTGTGGAGGAGACACTGTTTTGGAGGAAAACTGTTGTGGAGGAGACACTGCTGTGGAGGAGACACTGTTGTGGAGGAGACACTGTTACGGGAAGACACTGTTGTGGAGGAGACACTGCTGTGGAGGAGGCACCGTTGTGAAGGAGACAATGGTGTGGAGGAGACACTATTAAGGAGGAGACACTCTTGTGGAGGAGACACTATTGTGGAGGAGACATTCTTGTGGAGGAGACGCTCTTGTGGAGGAGATAGACACTGCTCTGGAGGAGACACTGTTCTCGAGGAGGCACTGTTGTGAAGGCACTGTTGTAAAAGAGACAATGTTTTGGAGGAGGCACTGTTTTGGAGGAAACACCGCTGATGATTAGGCACCGCTGTGGAAGAGACACTGTTGTGTAAGAGGCACTGTTGTAGAAGAGACAATGTTGTGGAGAAGGAACTGTTGTGGAGGAAACACCGTTTATGAGGACTCACTGCTGTGGAGGAGACACTGTTGTGGAGGAGGCACTGTTGTGGAGGAGGCACTGTTGTGGAGGTGACACTGTTATTGAGGAGGTACTGTTGTGGAATAGGAACTGATGTAGAAGAGACACTGTTGTAGAGGAGACACTGTTGAGGAGGAGACACTGCTGTGGAGGAGGCACTGTTGCCTTGGCACTGCTTTTGAGGAGGCATTCTTGTGGAGGTACTACTGTGGAAGAGACACTGTTGTGGAGGAGACGCTCTTGTGGAGGAGACGCACTTGAGGAGGAGACACTGTTGTGGAGGAGACACTGTTTTGGAGGAGACACTGTTCTAGAGGAGACACTGTTCTGGAGGAGGCACTGTTGTGCAGGCACTGCTGAGGAGGAGACACTGTTGTGCAGGCACTGCTGAGGAGGAGACACTGTTGTGGAGGAGGCACTGTTGTAGAAGAGACAATATTTTGGAGTAGACACTGTTGTGGAGGAGGCGGTGTTGTGGAGGAGGAACTGTTGTGGAGGAGACACTGTTGATGAGGAGGCACTGCTGTGGAGAAGACACTGTTGTGGAGG
Source organism: Cherax quadricarinatus (assembly GCF_038502225.1). Taxonomy (NCBI): domain Eukaryota; kingdom Metazoa; phylum Arthropoda; class Malacostraca; order Decapoda; family Parastacidae; genus Cherax; species Cherax quadricarinatus. The sequence continues at coordinate 146,232 of NC_091347.1, read as the reverse complement.
AAGCACTGTTGTGGAGGTGACACTGCTTTAGAAGAGACACTGTTGTGGAGGAGACACTGTTGTTGAGGAGGTACTGTTGTGGAGGAGGCACCTATGTAGAAGAGACACTGTTGTAGAGGAGAAACTGTCGTAAAAGAAACACTGTTGTAGAGGAGACACTGTTGTAAAAGAGACACTGTTTAGGAGGAGGCACTGCTGTGGAGGAGGCATTGTTGCGTTGACACTGTTTTTGAGGAGGCATTCTTGTGCAGGTACTACTGTGGAAGAGACACTGTTGTGGAGGAGATACTGTTGTTGAGACACTGTTGAGGAGGAGACACTGTTACAGAGAAGGCATTGTTGTAGAAGAGACACTGTTGTGCAGGAAACACTGTTGTGGAGGAGACATTGTTGTAGAGGAGACACTTGTAGAAGAGACACTGTTGTGGAGGAAACACTGTTGTGGGGCAGATACTTTTGTGGAGGAGACACTGTTATAGAAGAGACTCTGTTATTGAGGAGGTATTGTTGTGGAGGAGACATAGTTATGGAGGAAACACTGTTGTGGAGGAGTCACTGATGTGGAGGACACACTGTTGTAGAAGAGACATTGTTGTGGAAGAGACACTGTTGTAGAGGAGACACTGTTGTAGTAGAGACACTGTTGTGGAGGAGACACTGTTGTTGAGGAGGCAATGTTGTGGAGGCACTGCTGTGGAGGAGACACTGTTGTGGAGGAGACACTGTTGTAGAAGAGACATTGCTGTGGAAGAGACACTGTTGTAGAGGAGACACTGTTGTAGTAGAGACACTGTTGTGGAGGAGACACTGTTGTTGAGGAGGCAATGTTGTGGAGGCACTGCTGTGGAGGAGACACTGTTGTGGAGGAGACACTGTTGTGGAGGAGGCACTGTTTTGGAGGCACTGTTGTGGAGGACACACTCTTGTGTAGGAAACACTGTTGTGGAGGAGACACTGTTAAGAAGGAGACACTCTTGTGGAGGAGACACTATTGTGGAGGAGACATTCTTGTGGAGGAGACGCTCTTGTGGAGGAGATAGACACTGCTCTGGAGGAGACACTGTTCTCGAGGAGGCACTGTTGTGAAGGCACTGTTGTAAAAGAGACAATGTTTTGGAGGAGGCACTGTTTTGGAGGAAACACCGCTGATGATTAGGCACTGCTGTGGAAAAGACACTGTTGTGTAAGAGACACTGTTGTAGAAGAGACAATGTTGTGGAGAAGGAACTGTTGTGGAGGAAACACCGTTTATGAGGACTCACTGCTGTGGAGGAGACACTGTTGTGGAGGAGGCACTGTTGTGGAGGTGACACTGTTATTGAGGAGGTACTGTTGTGGAATAGGAACTGATGTAGAAGAGATACTGTTGTAGAGGAGACACTGTTGAGGAGGAGACACTGCTGTGGAGGAGGCACTGTTGCCTTGGCACTGCTTTTGAGGAGGCATTCTTGTGGAGGTACTATTGTGGAAGAGACACTGTTGTGGAGGAGACGCTCTTGTGGAGGAGACGCTCTTGTGGAGGAGACACTGTTCTGGAGGAGGCACTGTTGTGCAGGCACTGCTGAGGAGGAGACACTGTTGTGCAGGCACTGCTGAGGAGGAGACACTGTTGTGGAGGAGGCACTGTTGTAGCAGAGACAATATTTTGGAGTAGACACTGTTGTGGAGGAGGCGGTGTTGTGGAGGAGCAACTGTTGTAAGAACATAAGAACATAAGAACGAAGGAACACTGCAGAAGGCCTACTGGCCCATGCGAGGCAGGTCCAAGTCTCCTACCGGCTTAAGCCAATGCACCCAACCTAGTCAGGTCAGGTCACATTGACTTAAGGGAGGAACACGGCAACTGACCTGGTAGCACAAGCTATCAGATCTAACTCACACCCACCCACATCTACTCATGTATTTATCCAACGGTACTTGGGAGTTTGTTCCACTCATCCACAACTCTATTACCAAACCAGTACTTTCCTATATCCTTCCTGAATCTGAATTTTTCCAACTTAAAACCATTGCTGCGAGTCCTGTCTAGGCTAGATATTTTCAGCACACTATTTACAGCCCCTTTATTTATTCCTGTCTTCCATTTATACACCTCAATCATATCCCCTTTAATTCTACGTCTTTCTAGAGAGTGTAGTTTCAGGGTCCTTAGTCTATCCTCATAGGGAAGGTTTCTGATACATGGGATCAACTTTGTCATCCTCCTTTGTACATTTTCCAGAGAATTTATATCCATTCTGTAATACGGTGACCAAAACTGTGCAGCATAATCTAAATGAGGCCTAACCAAGGATGTATAGAGTTGAAGAACAACCTGAGGACTCCTATTATTTATGCTTCTTGATATGAAGCCAAGGATTCTATTAGCTTTATTGCGAACACTTATGCACTGTTGTCTTGGTTTCAGATTACTGCTAACCAGAACTCCTAAATCTTTATCGCAATCCGTAATATTAAGATCTACATTATTTAGTTTATATATGGCATGGTTATTGTCCTGTCCAACATTTAGAACTTTGCATTTGTCTATATTAAACTGCATCTGCCACTTCTCCGACCACTGCATCAGTCTATTCAAATCTTCCTGGAGTGCTCGAATGTCCTCGTCAGAATGAATTCGACGGCCTATTTTGGTGTCATCGGCAAACTTGCCGATGTCGCTCTTTATGCCCTCATCTATGTCGTTTATGTAGATTGTGAACAGCAGGGGGCCCAACACTGACCCCTGTGGAACACCGCTCGTGACGCTTCCCCACTCTGATTTCTCCCCATTTATGCAAACTCTCTGCTGCCTATTTGTCAACCATGCCTCTATCCAGGAAAAAATTTCTCCTCCTATTCCATGTGCTTGGAGGAGACACTGTTGTAGAGGAGACACTGTTGTAGTAGAGACACTGTTGTGGAGGAGACACTGTTGTTGAGGAAGCAATGTTGTGGAGGCACTGCTGTGGATGAGACACTGTTGTGGAGGAGACACTGTTGTGGAGGAGGCACTGTTTTGGAGGCACTGTTGTGGAGGACACACTGTTGTGGAGGAGACACGTTGTAGAGGAGACACTGTTGTAGAAGAGACACTGTTGTGGAAGAGACACTGTTATTGAGGAGGCACTGCTGTGGAGGAGACACTGCTGTACAGGAAACAATGCAGTAGAAGAGTCACAGTTGAGGTGGAGACACTACTGTTGAGGAGGCACTTGTGGAGGAGACACTGTTGTGAAGAAGACACTGTTGTAAAGGAGACACTGTTGTTTTGGAGGCACTGCAGTGGAGGAAATACTGTTGTGGAGGAGGCACTGTTGTAGAAGAGACAATGTGTAGAGGAGGCACTGTTGTGGAGGAGACACTGTTGTGGAGGAGACATTGTTGTTGAGGAGACACTGTTGTTAAGAAGACATTGTTGTTGAAGAGACACTATTGTTGAGGAGACACCGTTGTGTATTAGGCAATGCTGTGGAGGAGGCTCTGTTGTAGAGGAGGCACTGCTTTGGAGGATATACTGTTGGGGAAGAGGCAATGTTGTGGAGGAGACACTGTTGTGGAGGAGGCACTGTTGTAGAGGAGACATTGTTGTGTAAGAGACACTGTTGTGTAGGAGACACTGTTGTAGAGGAGGCACTGTTGTAGAGGAGGCACTGTTGTGGAGGAGACACTGTTATAGAGGAAACTCTGTTGTAGAGTAGACACTGTTGTAGAAGAGACACTGTTGTAGAGGAGGCACTGTTGTAGAGGAGGCACTGTTGTAGAGGTAGCACTGTTGTGAAGGAGACAGTGTTGTAGAAGAGACACTGTTGTAGAGGAGGCACTGTTGTAGAGAAGGCACTCTTGTAGAGGAGGCACTCATGTAGAGGAGGCACTATTGTAGAGGAGGCACTGTTATAGAGGACGCACTGTTGTAGAAGAGACACTGTTGAGGAGGAGACACTGTTGTAGAGGAGGCACTGCTGTAGAGGAGGCACTGTTATAGAGGAGGCACTGTTATAGAGGATGCACTGTTATGGAGGAGGCACTATCATAAAGGAAGCACTGTTATGGAGGTGGCACTTTTATAGAGGAGGCACTGTTATAGAGGAGGCACTGTTTTAGAGGAGGCACTGTTATAGAGAAGGCACTGTTATAGAGGAGGCACTGTTTTGGAGGAGGCACTGTTATAGAGACGGCACTGTTATATAGGAGGCACTGTTATAGAGGAGGCACTGTTATAGAGGAGGCACTGTTGTAGAGGAGGCACTGTTATAGAGGAGACACTGTTATAGAGAAGGCACTGTTATAGAGGCACTGTTATAGAGGAAGCATTGTTATAGAGGAGGCACTGTTATGGAGGAGGCACTGTTATGGAGGAGGCACTGTTATAGAGGAGGCACTCTTATAGAGGAGGCACTGTGGTAAACCATATTGTTCATGTTGTCTGATCATCAGAGAGGTAGAAGAAGGTAGAGTACAAGAGTTACAGTGTCAGTGGACCAAAGAAAATGTTGATTCATGAGAGAGAGGACTAGCGAGAGTCATGGGTAACTAGTGAAACTTATCCGGTAGGAACGTCTTAAGTCTATTATCGATGTCATTATACCGTCTCTACCTTCAAAGTAAGCTGAGCTCCATCTAAAGCCTTCACAAACTGTTCACTAGTTACGGAAATTGGAGAGCTTTACCGCTATAGTGCAGTAGTTATGCTACTCTGGCGGCTTTAGTATGGTCACTGGATGGCTTCTCGTAACTCCTTACTTTCTCTCCTCCACTTATCTCAAAAATAAAATCGGTGAGGATTACAATTAGGCTTCAAACGATCGCTTTATCATTTCCCCAGAATTACGAAACCATCACAGTATCGTTTCAATGTATATGTTAATTACAGGGCGAGGCGTGCTTGGGGAGAGCAGTTTGCCCTGGAATATTAGCGGGCGTGTACGTGGGTAACGGCCAGACCATGTTGATGTGGTCTGGCCAGCGTCGCAAGTGGCTCTCATGGCCCGGAGACCGTGCTAGCCTTGAGGTCGTTCCGGCAACAGGTTGCAACATCACGACACCAGCTTATCGCCTCCAAGGTAATATTTGATTCAAAAGTACCTAACGGGTTTATATTTTTTTATTTCAATGTATTTTTTTGACCACCCGGGTACAATGTTGAAAACAGATGCATACTCTTTTTGTATTATGTTGCCAGATTCTGTTGCTACCACAATATACTTGATTTTTCCTTGTGGATGTTGCTGTCCACCGGCCTCCTGGCCCGGGTTCATGTTGTTCGCTTGTGTTCACACTCATTTATTCATGTCCACTCGTGTTCACTTATTCACTCGCGTTCACTTATTCACTCATTCACTCATGTTCCTTTATTCACTTATATCTATTCACGTCTACAAATAGGTGAGGTTCCTGGGCGTCTTTGAGAAATTTGAACAACCAGGCTATGATGATACCTTCACTAGAACAGTGGTTCTTAACAGGGAAATGGAAGAAATCTGCCCACCTAGGGGGTAAGTATGAGTAAGTACCAGGGGGGTGAGTATTGCGACCCCTGAATGTGTCACAATGTATGTGGAAAATACTGTATATATTTTCCAGAAATACAGTAGTTATATGTAAATAGATGGCCATACTGTATTCAATAATATTTGTCATAGAAAACGGAAAGCCTGCTTCTGCGCAGAAGGACAGTCGCCATTGTTAATTTGAATTGGATACAACGTTAGTGTAATGGGAACGAATTTTCGTGCTCTAGAGGTTAAAATTGGGCTGACACCTCTCAAATAGGAGGCGAAATTGTTGGATGTGCATTCCTGCATAACTTGAGATATCAGGCGACTGGACAAGACAGCTCCAGGAACCTCAGATAAGTCTGTTATGTTATAACTCTGGCCAGTTGTTATTTTCACGTATAGACAGAGGTTTTCTGAGTATGATACACCTTGATTTCCAGTTAAATTGGTGAGTGTTATGATTAAGATATATTCTCCTTCTGTTATATAAATGTGTATTTATATATAATCATTTTTTAATTTAATATACAATCCACAAATTTATATATTTACCAGCATTCCTGGTGATGCATATTTCATTTAATTAATAGGTCCAGAGCAACTTGTGGATATGACAGTGGTAGGTATCGAAGGGGGACATTTTTTGCCACTAGGTGTCCCAAATTCCTACTTGTCTAACTGATAAATAATAATTATCTATGTTCATTTACTGTTATGTATATAATGATACATTCAGATAAATGCAATTTTCCACAATGTATATAACGTATATTACCTGTTCTTATAATTTTATATTGCTTATATTTGCGATAATAGCTAAATCGTAAATATATTGCTTTATATTATTATTTGACTTAGTTATATTTATTATGAAGGATGTAACATTTATATATTATTATTCAGTGCTCATAGTTCAAGTCATGATTGTCTAACTACTGTAATTATCGCTCACTGCTCGTTTCCCTGCCGGTTCCTCTGTGTTGCTAGGCAGTAACTGCACGGTGATCACACCTCGCCTGGAGTAGTCAGTCAGTGGGTGGCTCACTCTCTTGGTGGTTGGACGCTCTCATGACAAGACGTGCCTAGCTCTCCCTTGCTGGCCCTTGTTGGAAGATCGTCTGTCGCTTTCTTGTTGTTGGTTCTGTAAAACTCTGTTCACAGAACATTGCCTAGACTTAGTGATTTTCGACGTCGTACTGAGGTTGTGTGTCACATAGACACTCTGACAAACTCAGGTCCTGAGCTGTAGCTTCTGACCTAACTTGTACTGGTATCTGTGCAGTGCCACAGTCGGGGATTTTCTTATGCTGAACTCAGATTCAGTATTATGGGAGTTTTGTGACTTTGGTGGAGGATCTGCAGATGGTCCCTACTTAATGTCATTATGTTATCTCCTTGTTCCTGATTCTGTGTCATTGTCGCTTGTTATATTGCTGCTCGACTTAACAGTCTTTTTTTTGTTCAAGCAAGCTGTTCTGATTGCCAGGTTGGTCAAGAAGTTAGTTTATGTGAGGACTTTGTCAGTCACTGGTTTAAGTCTAGTCGAGTCTAGAGACATAGCGAACTACTTAAAGCACTTACACACATACACACAAACTTACTTATATATATTTGTATTAAATGTTAATGTACCAGACGGTACTTAAGACACTTGTGATACGTTCCTTCAGCACAATACTACTGTACACGAGAGGGCTGATTATTTTGATTATGTTTATATTAAATTTAATTTAATTTGATAATATTCTCCTAGACTATTTTGTTATTAATAAACTTAATCCTGAAGCACTATTAAATCTTATTGTATTTTCATGGATAATTGGACCAGGATACTGACTACTTGTTACGAAAACCCAGTAACAGGCTGGATGCTAGAAGGGCAGTCCTTTCTAGTATTCACTGGAGATCTTTTTGATTAATAGAAAAAAATAAAGTACACAGTATTTTGTGTGTTTACGACATACTTCTTAAACAGACTCTTTCCCAAGAGTTAAAAATAATAAAGTTAAGAATAAAAACTAATTTCCCAATTTTCTTATTTAAATAAAAAGGACCTTTTTTCTAATTTAAGCATTTAAAAAAATGATATTAAGGAAGTAAAGGGGCGTAGAAATGAGAACCAACAACGATAGGAAAAGGGCGACCCAAAATAGGTTAAGAACCACTTCCCTTGAAGAACCAGAGGCAGGCTGATGGTCACAGAGGACCTGTCAGGAGACAGAGTGGGAAAACCGGTTTCTGAGCGTCGGACCAGAAACATGGAGATGGAGACTGATGGACACTGAGATGGAAAGCATCCATCTCGGACCAGCACGTGGAAGAATATAGGTCACACCACCGTAGCTAGAACAATTCACAAATAACCCGCCCTTACAAGACGAAGCATACGACGACGTTTCTGTCCATCCTGAACAGAAACCACAAAAAAATATGACGAGGTTAACTAGCCAGGGCTTCACCTGATCATCTTAGATTAATCAAACGTTGGAGAACTTACGAAACTTGACTGAGAGCCAGTAAGCATACTGGACGAGTGACCACAGAGAAAGGAACTGTGGGTGAACAGATAGACTAAAGGAGGAGAGATTATGCAAGAATGAGAATTTTCCTAAACACAGAAAGTAATTAGTAAACTGGTATACTCCAGGTTATAAAACGCTGGAGGTACTATGTAGAATATTTAAGGAAGCTACAAAAAGATATGTATCAATCAAGAGGGTTGGAAATGGCAAATATTTTACCTCGGGTTTAAGTGAAATTGTTGAGCCTAAAGCAACGAATGAAAAATAAATCCTAGAAAACGTCAAGAACAAAGAGACAGAGGAAATAGAAAAAGCAGGAGAGCTGGCTATTATTAAATAAATGAAGAGAGCAGAGAGAGCTGACTATTATTATATAAATAGTTTAGAAGGCCGAAAGCTGGCGAAACGAAATGTTAACACAACAAAGATACCTAAGTTTTACATAAGTGTCTCATTCATCAGGAGAACTGGGAACCACTACGCTGGCAAGAAACGCAGACCAAGTGGCAGGTGGAGAACGACTGAGCCATAGTATGACTGTGTCATAGAACGACTGCGCCAAAGAACGACTGTCATAGAACGACTGTGCCATAGAACGACTGTCATAGAACAACTGCGCCAGAGAACAAATGCACTACAGGACAACTGCGCCACAGAACGACCGCACCACAGAACGACTGCGCCACAGAACGACCGCACCACAGAACGACTGCACCACAGAACGACTGCACCACAGAACGACTGCACCACATAACGACTGCACCACAGAACGACTGCACCACAGAACGACTGCGCCATAGCCACAGGAGAAGGAAGACAGAAATGTTAGACCAAATAATAAGACTGAAGGAGGGAGGAGGAGGAGGAGGAGAGAAGATAACACGTATTGGGAAATAGAATATATAAGAATATACAAACATTATTTCTCAGACAACAGCAGGATTCGAACCTGCAAACTCTGCATCAAAGTACAAAGTACCTTATCCATACAGCCCGACAGTGTACTCTGATGTTGAGTCTGCAGGTACAGATCCTGCTGTGGACTGAGAGATAATGTTTGTGAATTATTTCTCCTGTTTGCGAATTGTTAAGCAGTTCAAGAATACATTCGCTGAGGAAGTAGCGACAGTAGCAGAAAGCACGAGTGAATCTTACTGAATAACTGAAACTTGACATCATCCCCGTGTCAAAGAGGTGGGAGAGGAAGCCACTGGAAGACCTGACATAACAAATCAAGGCTAACTGACTTAAAAAGCAAGGGGAACTAACGTAGCAAAGCAAGGAGACCTGACGTAACAAATCAAGGAGAAATTATGTAACACAGCAAGCATAACTGGCATAACAAAGCAAGGTTAACTGACATAAGAAAGCAAGGGGAACTAACGTAACAAAGCAAGAACTAACGTAGCAAAGCAAGGAAACGTGAGATAAGAAAGAAAGGAGAAGTGACGTAACAAAGCAAGCATAACTGGCATAAAGCAAGCATAACTGGCATAACAAAGCAAGCATAACTGGCATAACAAAGCAAGCATAACTGGCATAACAAAGAAGGTTTGAGCTTGCTACCACCTGCAGCTCACAAGACTGCCATCCCCACGAGCCCCTTTGGGGCGGGGTAGATGGCAGACCAGAGGCCTAGCTTCTCCCTACGAGCCCCGTGAGGGCGGGGACTGTGGCTAGGCCTGGGGACAGTTGGTCCCAAAGATGAGGGGGTACTTGTACCTCCTCCCATGGGAGACTTAGGTCTCGAGACACTCCCCAGATAGGGAGCCAAGGCCGGGTCACAACTACTTGGAAAAGACCCGGGCCGGGAGAATACCGGCGAATAATAAAAAAAAAAAGCAAGCATAACTGGCATAACAAAGCAAGCATAACTGGCATAGCAAAGCAAGCATAACTGGCATAACAAAGCAAGGGTAACTGACAAAATAACCCAGTAACAGCTGGAAACGGGCAGAAGCATTAATTGAACCTATAGCAAAGATCAAGACAGGATAACTACCGGACAACTGATAACTTGTAGACACAGTCCACATATAAGTACTCATTTTGAGGTCAGTAACAGTGACATATGTACTCCAGGGTACTCTCCAGAGTACTCTCCAGAGTACTCTCCAGAGTAGCGGAGAATAAAATCAGGAAGTTTGTGAAACACGTACAGGCTCGGAATATTTTTTCTTTTTTTCTTTTTTTTCGAAAACCCACCACAGATTTAAGTCAGTAAAATCAGTACTCAAGAACTTCTTGAAGTGGTATTAAAGGCTGATGTAGACTGAACAGAAAAAAGGACTTGCACACTGCACATTCTTGGATTGCAGGAAAGAGTGATGTAGTGGAGGCGGGATCCATACATTGCTTTAAGAAGAGGTATGATGAAGCTCATGGAGCAGGGAGAGAGTTGACCTAGTAGCGATCAGTGAAGAGGCGGGATCAGGAGCTATGACTCGACCCCTGCAACCACAACTAGGTGAGTACAGACACACACACACACACACACACACACACACACACAGCAGCGAGTAATGGTACGTGGCGAGGTGTCAGAGTGGGCACCTGTGACCAGCGGGGTCCCACAGGGGTCAGTCCTAGGACCAGTACTGTTTCTGGTATTTGTGAACGACATGACGGAAGGAATAAACTCCGAGGTGTCCCTGTTTGCAGATGACGTGAAGTTGATGAGAAGAATTTATTCGATCGAAGACCAGGCAGAACTACAAAGGGATCTGGACAGGCTGCAGACCTGGTCCAGCAATTGGCTCCTGGAGTTCAATCCCACCAAGTGCAAAGTCATGAAGATTGGGGAAGGGCAAAGAAGACAGCAGACGGAGTACAGTCTAGGGGGCCAGAGACTACAAACCTCACTCAAGGAAAAAGATCTTGGGGTGAGTATAACACCAGGCACATCTCCTGAAGCGCACATCAACCAAATAACTGCTGCAGCATATGGGCGCCTGGCAAACCTCAGAACAGCATTCCGACATCTTAATAAGGAATAGTTCAGGACCCTGTACACCGTGTACGTTAGGCCCATATTGGAGTATGCGGCACCAGTTTGGAACCCACACCTAGCCAAACATGTAAAGAAACTAGAGAAAGTGCAAAGGTTTGCAACAAGACTAGTCCCAGAGCTAAGAGGTATGTCCTACGAGGAGAGGTTAAGGGAAATCAACCTGACGACACTGGAGGACAGGAGAGATAGGGGGGACATGATAACGACTTACAAAATACTGAGAGGAATTGACAAGGTGGACAAAGACAGGATGTCCCAGAGATTGGACACAGCAACAAGGGGACACAGTTGGAAGCTGAAGACACAGATGAATCACAGGAATGTTAGGAAGTATTTCTTCAACCACTGAGTAGTCAGGAAGTGGAATAGTTTGGGAAGCGATGTAGTGGAGGCAGGATCCATACATAGCTTTAAGCAGAGGTACGATAAAGCTCATGGTTCAGGGAGAGTGACCTAGTAGCGACCAGTGAAGAGGCGGGGCCAGGAGCTTGGACTCGACCCCTGCAACCTCAACTAGGTGAGTACAACTAGGTGAGTACAACTAGGTGAGTACACACACACACAAGGCCCTCGTAGTCCTAAAGGTCAGAATACAGCATAACATAATAAATTCCTCAACACATGTTGATCATGTTGAGAGAATGTTAAAGTTTCTTTTCCATTTCCGCAGCTTCTACTCATACTAATATAAACTTTCTCCATTAACTCTCTCGTTTAACTTCCTCCTTATTACCATGGGAGTTTCCATGAAGGTGGTTGTCTCTTAATGCTATCTTATTCCCTCTCTCTCGGGCCGCCTCACCTTATTTGCTGCGGCCAAAAGTACTTTGCTTAACTTTTCACATTTCAGAAGTGGCTTGGCGGCTGATACTGGTCACACTGCCCGAGAAATTTATCAAAAATATTTCTCATCTAATTATGTTTTTTTTTATGACTGCCCAGAGGAAAAAATCCCCTAAATTTTCTAAAATTTTTCACTCTAGAGATTATATTTTGCCACCGAAGTGGCTAGTTTATTGTGCACCCCATATCCATCCTGTGGACGGCAGCGCGAGAGCATATGGATACACAAAAGACCTAGGAACTAGGCCCCAAAAGGGTTAACAGTTGTACATATGGATTGATATCTACATATATACAGTTCACTTATCTGTTACAAGCAAATTTAGGAAATTTCCTTAGTATATCTGGTATCTTATTTTCATTAATAAGATATCTTGACATGTCACATAGGTTATTATACTGTCTATCTCTGTATTCCTCAATAAGTAGACAATTAAGCACATAGTGTTCAAGACAGTGACCATATGACTGATCACATAATTTGCATATAGTTTGATCATCATCCGTGTCTAGCAAACTGCTTCGAGGTAGGATTGAGGAAATTCATAACAAACGTTTTGATGCGAAACGTTTTCGTTCAGGGTTGGATCATGAGTTGTGGGGAGATAAACCGACTGGGTATGTTTTGTGTAAGTTTAGGGAACGTAGGAGAGTGACCACGTTATTGCAGTTAGTGACGAGTGCGGGGGTGGGAGATTACCGGGAAGGTGCAGTCCTCGTCTCCACGGAGAGTATGAGCATTTATGCCGATGAATGGTTCAGGGGAAAATGGAGAGTCTGAGAGGCGGGGCACCTGGTAGGAGTCTTTCGGTAGGGGGGTTCATAAAAAAAATGCTATAGGAGAAAAGGTGGGGTTGGAGGCTATTAGTGAGGCTGAGGTGGCGGATACGGTCTTTGGCATGAGCACGGGTAAGGCACCAGGGATTGACGGTTTGCCTATTGATTTTTATAGGGCTCATTGGGGGTGCATGAGGCATTGTTTTGTTGGGGTTTTGAACAATATGCTAGATGGGCAGAGAATGGGTGAATCACAATGTACGGACATAATAGTATTAGTACCGAAGAAGGAAGGGGCGCAGGCGCTGAGTGCTTTCCGGGCAATTTTCTTAATGTGCGCGGACTATAAGGTGCTCGCAAAGATTCTAAGGAATAGAATGAAGGCGGTTCTGGGATCGCTTTTACACTGTGGTCAGTTCGGAATTCCAGGGAGGAGCATGCGAGAAGGACACGGGCGCATAATGGATTTCTTAGAGGGCTGTGGAGGGGGGGTTCTAGGGGTGGATTGGGAGAATGCGTATGATTGTGTGGACAGGGTGTTTTTGCATGAGAGCTTGAGTGATTTGGGCTTTGGAGCCAAGGTGGTAGGGTGGTTGGATGCATTGTATGCTGGGGCGAAGATGCGGGTGCAGGTGAACGGTCGGTTGGGTTGTGAGATTCTTATGGAGAGGGGTTTGTGGCATGGTTGCCCACTTTCACAGCTGTTATTTGCTTGTGTACAGAATCCATTTTATGAGCTTGTAGACCGAGTTGTGTGGGGAGGGGGCTGAGGGGTATGAAGGGGGGTTGTGGGTTACGTTGATGATACAACGATCTTACTTAGTGGGAAGGAGGATTTTTCTAGGGTGGGTAGAGTCATCGAGAAGTTTGGGGCCGTAACGGGAATGAGGGTAAACAAAAGCAAGTCAATGTTGTTGGAGGTGGGCACTTGGGTAGGCGGGAGATTGGGTCAGGGATTTGGATGGAATGTTGTGGAACGGATTAAGATTTGTGGGATTTTGTACACAGTGGATAGGCAGGACAGTAGAAAGGTTAATTCGGAGGCGGTTAGGGACAGGGCGGTGGGTAGGTTACGTGGCCTTTGGGCCAGAGATGTTACGTTGCACCAAAGGGCAGTGGTTGTGAATTCGTTGATATACAGTAAGGTTTGGGGGGCGGCTGCAGTATATCCCTTGAGGAATTGTGATGTAATAGACATCCAGAGGAGGGCATTAAGATATATGTGGGGTTATGGGAGGGCGTGGTTGGGACGTGACGTAGTAATGACTGGGTTGCATCAGGGGGGATTGGGTTTGTTGGCATTGGGGCCCAGGGTGAGGGCAATATACGTCAAGATGTGATACCTCAGAGGGGGGGGGAGTCAGTGGTCGGCATGTGGGGGAGGTGATGAGGGACGATCGTTGTTGGTGGAGTGGGAGGGACCTGGAGGTGTGTGAGGATATGTTGCGGTATATGTTAAGGGTTCGAGAAGTGCGTCGTTTGCGAATAGGGAGGCTGGTGGGAGTTGAGTATCGTTGGGAGACGCTGCAAGGGGTGGCTGTCTTACCCACATATGAATGGAAGGTAATATGGGAGGAATTTCGACAGCTAAGAATTCCTGCAAGGGTGAGAGAAGCGGTGTACAGATTCCTCATGGGAACATTGGCATCAAAAGAGGTGCTGAGGCAGATGGGATATGTGAGTGATGCGTCATGTGCGCATTGTGGTGACGTGGAAAATGCCTTCCATGTGGTGTATTTTTTGTCCTTTTTTTGAAAATGTACGGGTGTGGCTGAGGGGTGTGTTTTGGTTACTGGGGGGGAGTGTCTCGTGAGGTAGCGAGGGCGTTAAAGTATATAATGGTTGATTTTTTGTATGTTTCTTGGGGAATGAGGGAGGTGTGGGGTAGTGTCAGAATCAAGACTTTAGCGGCGAGTTTTTATAGGTCGGTGGGTAAGAGTTATCGGGGTCTGACGGTGGCATGACTGCTACAGTTGGTGCCGGGAAAGGACAGCAAGGGGTTGGCTTCCGGTGGTGAGGGATGAGTGCTTGAAGAATGGATGTAGTAGGGTAGTGCAGCGATGGTCGCTTCTAGTGTGGTGTGGCGACGTGAGATAACTTTTGTTTTGGTGTGTATCTTGTGTGAGGTTGGAATACGTCAGGAGAGTGTGCATCACGTTCCAGGAGGAGGACGATGCCAGATGTCCTCGAGGCTAGTATACTGGCGGATGAAATGGAGGCTTGTATTCCTCCATAGTTTTCAGGTGGTTCTAGTTTTCGTCTACTTTAGTTTTACCTTGCATGGCAATTGATATATGTCTTAATGTGCATTTATTCATAGAGTGGAAGTGTGTGGCCACTAGTTTTTCGTCGTTGTTCACGTTTGGTTCAAGCATGTATGTGCTTATAGTGTGGTGGTTTTGTATTTGGTTTTGGGGTATTGTGTTGGGGCTGATTATTTAGAAGCTTGTATGCTCAGGCAGCGGAACCCAGCGTATTGCTCCAGTTGGTAACTACAGAGTCAGTCCAGAGTGTATGGTTCTGGGTTTAGGCTGTGGTCATATCGAGTTTGTCATTCAACGTACCATGTTTTGACATGGTGTAATGATCTGGCTGTATAAGGGTCTTTGTGTGTGTGTGTGCGTGTGTGTGTGTGTGTGTGTGTGTGTGTGTGTGTGTGTGTGTGTGTGTGTGTGTGTGTGTGTGTGTGTGTGTGTGTGCGTGGTGTGTCCAGTTATGGAAACGTGGCTTTCTGTAAGCGAGGTGGAGGTTAGTTTTAGTAGTGTATTCTACGCATTTGGAGGTTCTGCCAAGGTGTCCTCTTAGATGCTTTTCACAAAGGGGCCAAATGGAAGACACTGTTGAAATAATGTTCACAAACTTTTTTGTGTTGTACAAGAAGCTGGGAATTTGTTCTGTTGCCCCAGATACTAATATATTGTATTGGTTTTTATTCTATAATAATGTTAATAAGCATTACTACTGTAGTGTGGGTGAGGCGCCTGCGTGCACCGGGCTCATGTACTCTCTGTATTATGTATATTTTGTCAATGTTAGGATGTTCTATGTGATAGGAGACTGCAATGTACGTTGCCCCAATAAGTGTTCCTCCCTGATGGGAAGGTTACCGTGGTATTAATGTATATATACCTACGGATAATGGGGATATGTTAATTGTTCTTACTGTGTACCTTGTGTGTTTTGGGAGGAGCCGGGTGCTCTAATGTCGAGGGGGGGGGGGGTTTCTTGTATTTAGCCATTGATATAACTTTTGTGTATTGGTTAGGTTAGCAGTATTCAACATTTTTCACAATGTTATAGCTATGTTTTCGGCTTATTTACTGTACCAAGTAAGTGTTTTTTAAATAAAAATATCTATATTGTATAAAATAGGTTTTTTATGTAAATGGTAATTAAGATTGATGTATTTTCTGTACCTAGGGATGTTCTTTGAGTTTCTTGGCATATATCATAGACATTTTTTTTGATAATTTATCATTACTTGTAGTGTATGCAATGTTTTAAATAAAATGTGTTTTTGGGCTCTCTGGGGTGTGGAGATTATTATTTTGTCTCCTTTAATATCTTGTAATTTGGGGATGTATAGTCTTAGAATGTTTATGTACATAAAATGCTAATATACAATACATTTGAGAGTGCAATGCATTAGTTTATATATAAAGTTTTCACACACGATATGAATAAGAGTGCCAGGATGGATTGTAGTTATTTTTTGCTAAGGTATGTTCAGGTGTAGGTTGTCCTCTGTTTAGTTATATGGATGTTGTTTTCTTATATATTGCATCATGTTTCTTGATTTAAGTCAATTATGTATAATATACATGTATAATGTATACTGTGGTTTTTAAATTAAATACATAAAAAAAATCAGTATTCAGGGTAAGTTTATTAGTCATCATCCAGGCTGATATTTTCTGCAATTCGGCATTGACAGTGTTTGCTAGTATGACTGGGTTTGGGTGGGAAAAGACGTATGTGTCATCTGCAAATAATATGGATTTGAGTAGCTGTGATGCATTCGGAAGATCATTGATGTAGATAAGAAAGAGGAGTGGTCCAAGGACACTTCCTTGTGGGACTCCTACTGTGATTTTTTGGGTGGAAGAGTTTTCCTCATTTGCATACACATATTGAGTTCTGCTACTAAGGTATGATACCATAGTACGTTAATCTGGAGTACAGCAGTTCATGGTCGACTGTATCGAAAGCTTTACGTAAATATATGAAAATGTCCAGTGGGACTTTCTTTTCAAGTGCGGTATATATTAGTTCTAGCATGTGTATGATGGCATCATTTGTGCTTTTATTATTCCTGAATCCAAACTGACAAGGGTTTAATATGTTGTGTGAGACCAGGTAGGAATAGATCCATCTATGAATTAATTTTTCAAAGATTTTAGAGAGCGGTCCCCTCAAGGAAGGTTCCTTGATGTTGGTGAGGGGCTCTTGATTTAGGGAATTGGATCTGTGCTCCAGTTCCCCAAATTAAGCCTGAATGCCTTCCACATCCCCCCCCCAGGCGCTGTATAATCCTCCGGGTTTAGCGCTTCCCCCTTGATTATAATAATAATAATTTAGAGAGCGGTGGTAAGTTAGATATTGGTCTATAGTTATTCAAGTCAGCTTGGTCACCTCCTTTGTGGATCGGAGTGACCCTCGCTATTTTGAGGAATGTTGGGAAGGTAGATGATTCAATGGATTTGTTAGTGTTGCAATAATTGGTGACAATACTTGAGAAGCTTTTATGTACATTAAAGCAGGCAAGTTGTTTATGTCTCCTGCCTTGTTTTTAAGGGTGTTTCTGATGAGCGTAACTTCTTGTGGGTTGGTTGGAGCTAGGAATAGCATATTTGGGTAGGTACCTATGTGGTAGTCTGATGGACGGGTGTTTGAGCTTGGTATTTTGTTCGCTAGATTTTTTCCTATGGTGGAGAAGAAAACATTGAGTCTTCTGTTTCATTTGGTGTGAGTCGGGGTTCATCTGGTTTTGTTAGTTTGATTGTTTTGTTTTTGGATAACTTTTTAGTTCCAAGAATTTCAGATAGAGTTTTCCAGGTTTTTTTCATATCACCTTTGATGTGATGCCACTTCGGTGGCAAAATCTAAAGTCTATCTTCAACCCTCGTATTTTTGTACAATTCCCTTCTTCAATTCTATCGTATTATTATTATTATTATTAGCAGTAGCAGAAATGTTTGATTCTTTGCTGTGTTCAAGAGTAAACATATGATGTCACTGTCCAGTACCCTGGTTTACCTGTGTAATCTTTTGACTACCGCCCACAGGATGGGTATGGGATGCATAATAAACATATTAAACTAACGTCCAATACCCGTCCGAATGGCCATTTCTATGCCCGAAATGCCTATCCATGCTAAGCGTTATAGTGGTACACTCTGTAATCACAATTTTACTACATGTAAACCAAACTAACCAAATTTCTGTAAACTCAGCATTGTAATCCTTATAGAGAATAAACTTTGAATTGAATTGAATTGAATATGTAGTCATGAATGGGTTGACATTATTTATACTGCAGTTTAATAGCAAATGATGAACAAACAATAAACTCACCACATTAATATTATTATTGTTATTATTATTATTATTATTAAAATGGGGGAGCGCTAAACCCGGAGGATTATACAGCGCATGGGGGGGGATGGAAGGCATTCAGACTCAATTCAGGGAACTGGAGCACAGATCCAATTCCCTAGATCAAGAGCCTCTCACCAGCTTCAAGGAACCTCCCTTGAGGGGAATAATAATAATAATAATAATAATATGAATATGATAGAACTGAAGAAGGAAATTCTACAAAAATACGAGGGTTACAAGGGTTGAAGCAGTGGTGGAGGAAGTGGTTGACAGACTTCTGCGTCAGCCTTTGTCGGGTGTGGACGTCTCTCTCTCTCTCGCCTGAGTATCAGTGATAAATTTCCCCCGTTCTCACAGGGACGCTTGTCTTTATCTATTTAGCCCGCGGGGCACTCTACAGGAGGGGCACCTGTTCATCGGCTTACTTTAGCCAGCTCCATTTTTTTTTACCGCTCTGCGGAAAATTCTTTAACGGTCTTTGGTGGGAAGCCGGTTACTGAACTCAGGTGGGAGTGTTGGTGTCCCTCTTTGCTGCGGCTTGGCAAGGGCGTCCACCGGATCTAATTGGAAACTTCAAGTTTCTATCTCTATTTACAAAGGAACTTTTGTTCCTTTTCTCTCATCGCCCAGCCATGGGCAACAATTTTCCTCGAACCATGGAGAAACCGCGTTCGATACGGCTTATGTTGTGGGTGGCCCTGATAAACCCACGCCGTCAGTCAGCGTGGCTGTAGTTATGCTGGTGTGAGTATTTGTCTATTGCTCTTCCAAACATTTCACAGTTATTTATTGTGTTTGGTGCTTGTAGAGTGAGTGCGACTGCTGCATGAGTAACCGTGAGCCCAAAGAATTACGCTAGTGCCAGCCGTTTGGTAAAGAAACACGATAGAATAAAAGAAAGAGGTTGTACCAAAATACAAGCAGTGCGCCGCCATTTGTCGAGGCAATGGTATTTAGATTTAAATTCAAATTAATTTATTTCTTTGCAAGTAGTTCCCTCAGGGAAGGTTCCTTGATGTTGGTGAGGGGCTCTTGATTTAGGGAATTGGATCTGTTGGGTTAGTCGGAGCTAGGAACAGTGTGTTCAGGTAGTTGCCAGTGAGGTAACTTTATATTAAGATTAAAGGACACATGTGTAACTAATGCGACATTTTTATTGTGGCAACGTTTCGCTCTCCAGGAGCTTTGTCAAGTCGTCACAGACAATATATTATTGCAATTTTTATTGTCGAAACAGTGGCTTAAGACGCCTATAACAATCGGTGACATTTACCCGATACCCCACACAAACATCCCAAATTTCAGTGAGAAATTAAAGGCACTAATAACAAACAGACAAATGAATAAGCACCACCTTCTCTTAGCTGGAGACTTCAACATCAACCTTGGCCTACTAGATGATCAGCCTGTAACTGATTTCATCAACAATATGAACAACACACTTCTCATACCAACAATAACTAAACCAACCAGGCTCACTGAAACAAGTGCAACCATAATAGACCACATATGGAGAATATACTAGCCCCCCTTAAATCAGGGATAATCACAGATAGCACTACAGACCACTACCCTACCTTCCTCTTGACAAACATTAGTAAACCACCACTTGAATACAACAAAGTTTCATTTAGACTCCATGATGAGCCCTCAATAAGGAAGTTCACAGCTAACCTAGAGACTGTTGACTGGCCTACAGAATTCTCCAAGGCCAATGGTATTGATAAATGGACAGACATTTTTAAGATAAGATTTCGTTCGGATTTTTAACCCCGGAGGGTTAGCCACCCAGGATAACCCAAGAAAGTCAGTGCATCATCGAGGACTGTCTAACTTATTTCCATTGGGGTCCTTAATCTTGTCCCCCAGGATGCGACCCACACCAGTCGACTAACACCCAGGTACCTATTTGCTGCTAGGTGAACAGAACAACAGGTGTAAGGAAACGTGTCGAAATGTTTCCACCCGCCGGGAATCGAACCCGGGCCCTCCGTGTGTGAAGCAGGAGCTTTAGCCACCAGGCCACCGGGCCTATAAAAACGAAACAGATCACAAACAAACGGCTTGGTTGCCCATGGCTAACCAGCACCATTCTGAAATCCATTGACAAGAAATACCAATATGAAAAGCAATATAGACAGAGCTTAATACACAAAGATATTCTTAAACACTATTCATCAGTCCTCACCAAAGTAATAAAGAAAGCCAAACAACTATACTACTCCAGTAGATTCACTGATACAAGAGGAGATATAAAAAAGACCTGGAAAACACTCTCTCAGATTATAGGGACCCACAAACTGAAAAAAAACAAGAATATTGTCCTAACTAAACCTAATGAAACACCACTACATCCCACTGACACAGCTAACAAGATAAACGACTTCTTCTCAACCATAGGTTCTAATCTCGCCAATAAAATCCCACGTACCAATGCCCATGCCGGGGACTACCTAGATGGGAATTTCCCAAATTCCTTCTATCTTGCTCCAACTGAGCCCACGGAAGTCACCGAGATTATAAAGTCACTTAAAAATAACTCAGGGAATCTGTCTCATGTCCCACCATTATTGTACAAGAGAGCGGCCCATGTCCTCTCGCATGCTATCTCATTACTTTTTAACAAGTCACTAGAAACTAGCACCTTCCCGAAACTACTCAAGACGGCAAGGGTTACACCAATACATAAAGGTGGTGACCCTACAGATTTAAACAACTATAGGCCAATATCAAACTTACCATTGCTATCCAAAATCTTTGAGAAACTCGTGCACAGGAGACTATATTCATTTATAACGGCACAAAACATACTCAACCCTTGCCAATTTGGATTCAGGAAAAATAAAAGCACTAACGATGCAATCATAAAAATGCTAGATCTGCTTTACACAGCATTGGAAAATAAGGAATATCCACTAGGAATTTTTATTGACCTAAGAAAAGCTTTTGACACAGTAGACCACGGCATCCTACTCCACAAACTTGACCATTATGGTATAAGAGGCCATGCGCTTGCATATTTCAAATCTTACCTTACTAATAGGTATCAGTATGTCACCATTAAAGACACAGCATCAACAACACAGCCACTTGATACTGGAGTTCCGCAGGGAAGTGTCCTTGGTCTCCTGCTCTTCCTCATATACATCAATGATCTTCCAAACGTATCTCAACACCTGAACCCCATTCTCTTTGCTGACGACACGACTTATGTCATCTCTCACCCTAATCTTGCCACCCTCAACACCATTGTTAATGAGGAGCTGATCAAAATATCGACTTGGATGATAGCCAATAAACTTACGCTTAACACTGACAAAACCTACTACATTATGTTTGGTAGCAGAGCAGGAGATGCGCAAATTAACATTAAGATCGACAACACTCTAATTGCCAGGCATAATGAGGGCAAATTCCTAGGCCTATACCTCGACAACAACCTGAACTTCAGCACCCATATCCAACACATAACCAAAAAAGTATCCAAAACGGTTGGGATCCTCTCCAAGATACGATACTACGTGCCGCAAACTGCCCTTCTCACACTATACCATTCACTTATATATCCATACCTCACCTATGCTATCTGTGCTTGGGGTTCAACTGCAGCAACACACCTAAAGCCAATAATAACCCAACAAAAAGCCGCAGTAAGAATAATCACTAAATCCCATCCCTGGCAACACACTCCCCCCACTTTTCATAGATCTAAACTTACTCCCTGTTCAGTACATCCACACTTACTACTGTGCACTCTACATCTACAGGACCTTAAATTCCAATATTAACCTTGACCTAAAACGCTTTCTTGATAGTTGTGACAGAACCCACAGGCACAACACCAGACACAAACATCTCTATGACATTCCCTGTGTCCGACTAAACCTTTACAAAAATTCAATGTATGTCAAAGGCCCTAAAATCTGGAACACCCTACCTGAAAATTCTAAAACTGCAGACACACTCATCACCTTCAAAACTACCATCAGAAAACATCTTATCTCCCTGATACACCCTGTCAACTAATTACACGAATACCACCTGGTGGTTAACACTTACACTCACTCACCCATTTGACCATAAACAGAAATATCAATCTCAATCTCAAAATAATGAATCTTAACTAGTCATAAGTTGGCCTGTGATACTCCAATACTGAAACTATGTATAGTGCCAAAACAAAAGCATTCACATTGCTAAACTCACAAACTAGTATTTAGTCACTTAGCCATAATACCAACTTACCTCATAATTTTGTAATATTTTAAACTTAAGATTTAATTTAAGTCTGCCCGAAATGCCTAGCCATGCTAGGTGTTCTAGTGGTACACTGTAATTATTATTTTACTACATGTAAACCACACAATAACCAAATTCTGTAAACTCAGCATTGTAATCCTTATGGAGAATAAAATTTGAATTTGAATTTGAATTTGAATACAAGACTGACAAGCTTATTACATTATCTTTTCCTCGTCACTGCTTTGCTGTCTTCGGTATTTCTTATCCTGCAGAGCAGACGAAAAAATTCAACAGTAATGATAACTAACTGTCGAATATGCGTCTTACTAATCCGTAAGTGTCAGAGAGCTTTCTCATAGGTGACAAAGGTGAACTTGAGGAAGGTCAGAAATACCTTGCGGGCAGGAATGAAAACAAATTAATGGTCACCAATTCGGTTTACTGAGCTTGCCAGCGAGCTTTCAAGAGCTAGATTAGCCTAGCTCTTTAGAGCTAGGCTGACAAGTTTCCAAGTTGGATCAAGAAAGCTGTTCTGGGCCAGTACAGTTGTGTATTTCGTCTTCTAAAATAAAATAAAAGAAAGTTGTGTAATTCATATTTATTTCAAAATTATTGGTTTGTATTATATTACTTCTTTCATGAAATAATATATTGTCTCTCCACATAAATAACATTACATAAATTACTTATAAAACTTGTTAGGATACAATAGTAAGTCAATACAAAGTGGTCGACTAATAATATATTTCATTAAGTGCAAACAAACATGAGAAAATTATTTTGCATATAACTGTGTAAATTTCATGTATTAAATGATGCAGTACCAACCTCCCCAAAAATAAAAAAAAACATACACAGTGTTTCTTTGTTTGAACAAGGGCGTTGTAAGTTCATAGGCAGTACTGTACTCAACACACAATAAAACTTATTAACCTTTACCGGAATAAAAAAAAAAGAAAGAGAACTTCAGGTTTTTGAAGCATTTTTGAGCATAGATTACTATTATAAACCATTCAATAATTTAATGTTTAAAGGCTATATTTGGAATACTAGGCCGTTTCCCACATAGGCAGGGTGACCCAAAAAGAAAGAAATAACTTTCATCTAAATTCAACACTTTCACCATCACTCATACATAATCACTGTCTTTGCAGAGGTGCTCAGATACAACAGTTTAAATGTCCCTCCAAACTGTGAATATCTCAAACCTCTCCTTTAAAGTGCAGGCATTGTACTTCCCATTTCCAGGACTCAAGTCCAGCTAACTGGCCATATATATATATATATATATATATAGATATATATATATATATATATATATATATATATATATATTATTATTTTTTTATTATCACACTGGCCGATTCCCACCAAGGCAGGGTGGCCCGAAAAAGAAAAACTTTCACCATCATTCACTCCATCACTGTCTTGCCAGAAGGGTGCTTTACACTACAGTTTTTAAACTGCAACATTAACACCCCTCCTTCAGAGTGCAGGCACTGTATATATATATATATATATATATATATATATATATATATATATATATATATATATATATATATATATATATATATATGTCGTGCCGAATAGGCAGAACTTGCGATCTTGGCTTAAATAGCAACGCTCATCTTGCCATATAGGACAAGTGAAAATTTGTGTATGCAATAATTTCGCCAAAATCATTCTGAACCTAACGAAAAAAAATATATTTCACTGTATTTGTTTAGCATTAAATTACTGTAAACAAATCTAAAATATGTTTAGTTAGGTTAGACTAAAATAAATTGTTCTTGTTATAATAAGGTTAGGTAAGTTTTCTAAGTTCCTTTTGGTGCAAAATTATAAATTTTTACATCAACATTAATGAAAAAAATATATCTTTAAACATATAAGAGAAAATTTTAGAAAGGACTTAATTTTAAATGAGTTCTTGCTAATTGACCAGTTTTACATATTCGGCACGACATGTATATATATATATATATATATATATGTATGTATATATATATATATATATATATATATATATATGTATATATATATATGTATATATATATATATATATATATATATATATATATATATATATATATATATATATATATATATATATATATATATATATATATATATATATATATACAGTGAACCCTCGGTTATCCGCCGTTCCACTTATCGGCCAACTCGCTTATCGGCCTGTTTCCCGCCTTCCTGTTATCAGCCGTTATTTTGCTTTCACTTATCGGCCATATTGGACGCTTATCGGCCGGCGATGCTCGTGCTTCTTGAGTCAGTGTAGCTGTGTTGCTAGCCGAGTGAGGAAGCTTCTGCTCTTTCATCCAAACATTTCGCTATAAATCAGTGTTTTTCTTTGCTAATTATTAAGTGCAACTGTGAAATAAGTAAGCATTTACCCAAAGAAAGTTCCTGTGGTACAGAAAGTGAGAAACATGATAGAATTTAAGAGAGAAGTGATTGAAAAAATTGAGAGTTGTATGCGAGTGTTGGGACTTGCCAGCATGTATGGGAAAAACAAATCTACCATCACTTCCATCCTGGCAAAGAAAGAACAAATCAAGGAAGCTGATGTTGCGAAAAGAGTAAATGTGATAACGAAACAAAGGTCAGCAATAATGGAAGTTATGGAAAAGTTATTATTTTTGTGGATCAGGGAAAAACAATTAGCAGGAGATAGTGCTGTGAAGTCAGTGATTTGTGAGAAAGCAAAGCAGTTGTATGCAGATCTTGTAAATATAATGCCTGGAACAAGTGCTGCTGTTAGTAAATTTAGGGACAACAAAGGCTTGTTTGAGACATTTAAGAAGTGTAGTGGCATACACAGTGTGGTAAGGCATGGAGAGGCTGCAAGTTCTGATAAATGTGCGGCTGAAAAATTTGTGCAAGATTTCAAGGAGTACATAGAGGCTAAAGGATTCCTCCCCCAACAAGTGCTCAGTTGTGACAAAACAGGCCTGTTCTGGAAGAAAATGCCAAAGAGGACCTACATTATGCAGGAAGAAAGGGCCCTGCCTGGACACAAGCCTATGAAAGACAGGCTTACTCTTTTGTTCTGTGCTAACACTGCTGGGGGGATTTCAGAATGAAGCCGTTACTGGTGTATCACTCTGAAAATCCCAGTGTTCAAGAAACACAATGTTTTCAAGAGTAAATTGTGTATGATGTGGAGGGCTAACAATAATGCATGGTTCACAATGCAAATTTTCAAAGAGTGGGTGAATGATGTGTTTGGCTCGAGTGTGAAATAATACCTCCTGAAACATAAATTGCCACTCAAGTGCCTCCTGGTACTGGACGATTGGACAGTGCTCTTGCTCATCCTCCAAACTTGGTAGAGCTATTGTCTGTGGAATTCTGTTTCATCACAGTGAAGTTCTTGCCTCCTAACAACTCTCATCCAGCCCATGGACCTGCAGATCATTTCTAACTTTAAAAAACTGTACACCAAATCCGTGTTTCAAAGGTGTTTCGAAGTGACCTCGGACACAGATTTGACCATATATATACAGTGGATCCCCGAGTTTCGGCAGCCTCGACTTTCGTGAAATTCGACCTTTGGCGAGTTTTTTTGGCAAAATTTGGCCTCGAGTTTCGTGAAAAGACTCGTGTTTCGGCGACCGTCTGGTACCCGCCTACCCGTCACCGCGCACACCAAGCCAGTCTCCCACACCATTCACGCTCAGTGTGCCATTGTTTACCAACACGTGACCATCACCCCGCCGGTTCATACAATACATTTCATAATAATCCATTGTTTTTTGTGCTTTCAACTGCTAAATAAGTCATCATGCACCCAAGGAAAGCTAATGCAAGCCCTTTGGTAAATAAAGTGAGTGACAGGGATGTGGAAGAGTTGGTGGAAGACCACAGGGAAGAACTAACCACTGACAAACTGCAAGAGCTTCAACTGGAAGAGCATCAGACCACAGCCAAGGAACTTGCTTCAGAAGAGGAGGAAGAAGGAGTGGATGAGGTGCCTTCTTTAGTAATTAAGGACATGTGTACAATGTGGAATGAGTTGCAAAGTTTTGTTGAGAAGTATCACCCTGACCATGCTGAAACAAGCCATATCTGCAACATGTACAATGACAGTGTTGTGTCCCACTTCAAGGAAATCTTAAAGAAACGCCGGAAAAAGACCTCTCTGGACAGATATTTTGTGCGACAGGGGTCCAGTGACTCAAGTTGTTCCCAGTGGCATTAAAAGAAGAAGGGAAGTAACCCCAGATAAGGACTTGCTACCTAAAGTCCTAATGGAAGGAGATTCTCCTTCCAAACAATAGTGTACACCTTACACAAATAACCCGCACATAAAAGAGAGAAGCTTACGACGACGTTTCGGTCCGGCTAGGACCATTTACAAAGTCACACTAACCAGAAGTGGAGCAGGATGGCTATATATAGGCAGGAAGAGGTGGTGGTAGTAGTAGTAGTAGTAGTACAAGAATGGTATGTAATACCGACAGGATAAAATTAAGACACATACGCAACACCCGGGCATCCCTATCGTAGACGTTTCGCCATCCAGCCAGCCACCGGATGGCGAAACGTCCACAACAAAGACAACCAGACGTCGCACATGTGTCTTAGACACATGTGCGGCTGTATATAGCCGCAGGACGGCTATATATAGCCGTCCTGCTCCACTTCTGGTTAGTGTGACTTTGTAAATGGTCCAAGTCGGACCGAAACGTCGTCGTAAGCTTCTCTCTTTTATGTGCGGGTTATTTGTGAATCGTTCCAGTCACGGCATTGTGCCTTTTTTTGTTATTTATACATGGAGGGCTAAGATGATGGAGGTGGTACTGGAAAACTTCATGTACCAACACGTAAGGGACACAACAAGAGAGAGAAGAGAGGATGAACCAGCAAGACTGGACCTAGTATTCACCTTGAGTAGTGCAGATATTGAGGACATCACATACGAAAGACCCCTTGGGGCTAGCAATCATGTGGTTTTAAGCTTCGAATACGCAGTAGAGCTACAAGTGGAGGGAGAAGCAGGAAGGCCCAGACAAATGAAGCCAAACTACAAGAACTGGCAGGGAAGCCAGTAAATGAGATGATGGAATATGCAACAACAATATACAAGGAAGCTGAGGAGAGGTTTGTACCCAAGGGTAACAGGAATAATGAAAAAGCCAGGGTGAGCCCATGGTTCACCAAAAGGTGCAGGGAGGCAAAAACCAAGTGTGATAGGGAATGGAAGGAGTATAGAAGGCAAAGGACCCAGGAGAATGAGGAGAGCAGTCGTAGAGCCAGAAATGAATATGCACAGATAAGAAGGGAGGCCCAACGACAATATGAAAACGACATAGCAGCAAAAGCCAAATCTGACCTGAAGCTGTTATACAACCACATCAGGAGGAAAACAACAGTCAAGGACCAGGTAATCAGGCTAAGGAAGGAAGGAGGAGAGAAAACAAGAAACGACTATGAAGTATGTGAGGAACTCAATATGAGATTCAAAGAAGTGTTCACAGAAGAAACAGAAGGGGCTCCAGAAAGACGGAGAGGTGGGGTACACCACCAAGTGCTGGACACAGTACACACAACCGAGGAAGAAGTGTAGAGGCTTCTGAGTGAGCTAGATACCTCAAAGGCAATGGGGCCGGATAACATCTCTCCATGGGTCCTGAGAGAGGGAGCAGAGGTGCTATGTGTACCCCTAACAACAATGTTCAATACATCTATCGAAACAGGGAGATTGCCTGAGGCATGGAAGACAGCAAATGCATCTTTAAAAAAGGAGACAGACATGAAACACTAAATTACAGACCAGTGTCACTGACATGTATAGTATGCAAAGTCATGGAGAAGATTATCAGAAGAGTGGTGGAACACCTAGAAAGGAATGATCTCATCAACAGCAGCCAACATGGTTTCAGGGATGGGAAATCCTGTGTCACAAATCTACTGGAGTTCTATGACAGGGTGACAGCAGTAAGACAAGAGAGAGGGGTGGGTAGATTGCATTTTCTTGGACTGTAAGAAGGCGTATGACACAGTTCCACACAAGAGATTTGTGCAAAAACTGGAGGAACAAGCAGGGATAACAGGAAAGGCACTACAATGGATCAGGGAATACTTGTCAGGAAGACAGCAGCGAGTCATGGTACGTGGCGAGGTGTCAGAGTGGGCGCCTGTGAGCAGCGGGGTCCCAAAGGGGTCAGTCCTAGAACCAGTGCTGTTTCTAGTATTTGTGAACGACATGACGGAAGGAATAGACTCTGAAGTGTCCCTGTTTGCAGATGACGTGAAGTTGATGAGAAGAATTCATTCGGTCGAAGGCAAGGCAGAACTACAAAGAGATCTGGACGGGCTGCAGACCTGGTCCAGCAATTGGCTCCTGGAGTTCAACCCCACCAAGTGCAAAGTCATGAAGATTGGGGAAAGGCAAAGAAGACCGCAGACAGAGTACAGTCTAGGGGGTCAGAGACTACAAAGCTCACTCAAGGAAAAAGATCTTGGGGTGAGTATAATACCAGGCACATCTCTTGGACAAAGACAGGATGTTCCAGGGAGGGGACACAGAAACAAGAGGTCACAATTGGAAGCTGAAGACACAGATGACTCAGAAAGATATTAGGAAGTATTTCTACAGTCATAGAGTTGTCAGGCAGTGGAATAGCCTAGAAAGTGACGTAGTGGAGGCAGGAACCATACATAGTTTTAAGATGAGGTTTGATAAAGCTCAAGGAGCGGGGAGAGAGAGGGCCCAGTAGCAACCGGTGAAGAGGCGGGGCCAGGAACTAAGACTCGACCCCTGCAACCACAAATAGGTGAGTACATCAACCAAATAACTGCTGCAGCATATGGGCGCCTAGCAATCCTCAGAACAGCATTCCGATATCTTAAGGAATAGTTCAGGACCCTGTACACTGTGTACGTTAGGCGGCACCAGTTTGGAACCCACACCTAGCCAAGCACGTAAAGAAACTAGAGAAAGTGCAAAGGTTTGCAACAAGACTAGTACCAGAGTTAAAGGGGTATGTCCTACGAGGAGAGGTTAAGGGAAATCGACCTGACGACACTGGAGGACAGGAGAGATAGGGGGGACATGATAACGACGTACAAAATACTGAGAGGAATTGATAAGGTGGACAAAGACAGGATGTTCCAGAGATGGGACACAGCAACAAGGGGACACAGTTGGAAGTTGAAGACACAGATGAATCACAGGGATATTAGGAAGTATTTCTTCAACCACAGAGTAGTCAGGAAGTGGAATAGTTTGGGAAGCGATGTAGTGGAGGCAGGATCCATACATAGCTTCAAGCAGAGGTATGATAAAGCTCACGGTTCAGGGAGAGTGACCTAGTAGCCACCAGCGAAGAGGCGAGGCCAGGAGCTAGGACTCGACCCCTGCAACCTCAACTAGGTGAGAGCACACACACACAGACACACAAATTTATTTATATATATATATATATATATATATATATATATATATATATATATATATATATATATATATATATATATATATATATATATATATATATATATATATATATATATATATATATATATATATATATATATATATATATATATATATATATATATATATTAACAAGTCGGCCGTCTCCCACCGAGGCAGGGTGACCCAAAAAGAAAGAAAATCCTCCCCCCAAAAATACTTTCATCATCATTCAACACTTTCACCTCACACATACTCACTGTTTTTGCAGAGGTGCTCAGAACACAACAGTTTAGAAGCATATACATATAAACATATACAACATATCCCTCCAAACTGCTAATATCCCGAACCCCTCCTTTAGAGTGCAGGCATTGTACTTCCCATTTCCAGGACTCAAGTCCGGCTATATAAAAATAACCTGTTTCCCTGAATCCCTTCACTAAATATTGCCCTGCTCACACACCAACAGATCGTCAGGTCCCAAATACCATTCGTCTCCATTCACTCCTATCGAACACGCTCATGCACGCCTGCTGGAAGTCCGAGTCCCTCGCCCACAAAACCTCCCTTACCCCTTCCTTCCAACCTTTTCGAGGACAACCCCTACCCCGCCTTCCTTCCCCTACAGATTTATACGCCCTCCATGTCATTCTACTTTGGTCCATTCTCTCTAAATGACTGAACCACCTCAACAACCCCTCTTCAGCCCTCTGACTAATAATTTTATTAACTCCACACCTTCTCCTAATTTCCACACTCCAAATTTTCTGCATAATATTTACACCACACATTGCCCTTAGACAGGACATCTCCACTGCCTCCAACCGTCTCCTCGCTGCTGCATTTACCACCCAAGCTTCACATCCATATAAGAGTGTTGGTACTACTATACTTTCATACATTCTCTTCTTTGCCTCCATAGATAACGTTTTTTGTCTCCACATATACCTCAATGCACCACTCACCTTTTTTTCCTCATCAATTCTATGATTAACCTCATCCTTCATAAATCCATCCGCCGACACGTCAACTCCCAAGTATCTGAAAACATTCACTTCTTCCATACTCCTCCTCCCCAATTTGATATCCAATTTTTCTTTATCTAAATCATTTGATACCCTCATCACCTTACTCTTTTCTATGTTCACTTTCAACTTTCTACCTTTACACACACACCCAAACTCATCCACTAACCTTTGTAATTTTTCTTTAGAATCTCCCATAAGCACAGTTTCATAAAAAAATGTCATATATATATATATATATATATATATATATATATATATATATATATATATATATATATATATATATATATATATATATATATATATATATATATGCAATAACATCACAGTAAACAGGTGATTTCAGAATATGCAAAACAACCCACTCTGAAAGAATAGAGAAATTCCAAGCGCTTTCGTGACTACTCACATTATCAAGGAACTATGAAATTAAAGCATCCAAGGAAGCTATATAAGGGGTCTGGCCGACACCTCACTATCAAATCCCACAACAGTTAAACACCTGACGCATGCCGGCCCAACTGGACAGGTCCTTTGCACAACTCACCCACAAACTATTCTACCCAAGAAAATTTAAAAATTATTATTTGTCCAGTGTATTATTAAATTCTTCCCAAATTCTATTAATTATAAATGGATCTAATTTATATAAACCAAAGGAAATATTCATATTATTGTCAAAACTGCTTTTTATGAAACAAGATTAAATTATATTCCTGTCAACCATGGACTTGCTTGATACTACTTTCTCAACTTTTTGAAAATCAATTGGATGGTTAAAATCTCTTACATGAATAAATAGAGCATTGGAATCTTGTCCAGTTCTAATGCTATATTTATGTTGTTTTAATCTTAGTTCGAGATTTTTACCAGTTTGACCGTAATAAACTTTATCGCAAATTTTACAAGGAATCTTATAGACACATCCATCAGCATTTTGGGGGGAATTCTTTATCAAAAGTTTTTTTACTGTATCAAGATTTTTGAATACAACTTTAGTAGATATACACCATTTCCTTGGAAAATTAAATAGCTTAGCCCATTCTATAAACTTTACTGTTGAGTTTGAAGAAAATAGCTCATTGCCTTTTCTAGATGTTTTAATTATTAAGGGTAATAATGAATTCAAAATTAAAATTTACAGAAAATCTACAAATAACTGTTCCTATGTCCACTATTATTCTTCGCATCAGTCAAACTGTCTGTTTTCTCATCAATGTTTTTGAGAGCTTTACGAATTTGAAGTCCTGAGTTCATAGATGAGAAAATATCCAAAATTTATGAAATAGGTAATGATTTAAAATACCCAAGAAATGTAATTGATAAATCTTTTAAAGTTGCTAGAAATACTTTTTACAATCCAAAAAGGGACAACCAGCCTTATTCAACTAAAAATATGTTGGTTCTCCCTTACCATGAAAACTTGGTTGATATGCCTTCTCTTCTTAAGACTTTTAATATTAAAGTTGTATTCAAAAATCTTGATACAGTAAAAAAAACTTTTGATAAAGAATTCCCCCCAAAATGCTGATGGATGTGTCTATAAGATTCCTTGTAAAATTTGCGATAAAGTTTATTACGGTCAAACTGGTAAAAATCTCGAACTAAGATTAAAACAACATAAATATAGCATTAGAACTGGACAAGATTCCAATGCTCTATTTATTCATGTAAGAGATTTTAACCATCCAATTGATTTTCAAAAAGTTCAGAAAGTAGTATCAAGCAAGTCCATGGTCGACAGGAATATAATTGAATCTTGTTTCATAAAAAGCAGTTTTGACAATAATATGAATATTTCCTTTGGTTTATATAAATTAGATCCATTTACAATTAATAGAATTTGGGAAGAATTTAAAAATACACTGGACAAATAATAATTTTTAAAATTTTCTTGGGTAGAATAGTTTGTTGGTGGGTTGTGCAAAGGACCTGTCCAGTTGGGCCGGTGCGCGTCAGGTGTTTAACCGTTGTGGGATCTGATAAGATAAGATAAGATTTCGTTCGGATTTTTAACCGCGGGGGGTTAGCCACCCAGGATAACCCAAGAAAGTCAGTGCGTCATCGAGGACTGTCTAACTTATTTCCATTGGGGTCCTTAATCTTGTCCCCCAGGATGCGACCCACACCAGTCGACTAACACCCAGGTACCTATTTGCTGCTAGGTGAACAGGTGTAAGGAAACGTGTCGAAATGTTTCCATCCGCCGGGAATCGAACCCGGGCCCTCCGTGTGTGAAGCGGGAGCTTTGGCCAGACCCCTTATATAGCTTCCTTGGATGCTTTACTTTCATAGTTCCTTGATAATGTGAGTAGTCACGAAAGAGCTTGGAATTTCTCTATTCTTTCAGAGTGGTTTTTTTGGTTATATAGATATATATATATATATATATATATATATATATATATATATATATATATATATATATATATAACTGAAACCGACAAATTGGTTTAAAAAGACATGTGAGGAAACACTAGGATATATTGGAGACTATGGTGCTCCTAGCCAACTCCAAGGCTGAGGGACTGATTACCTCATCTTTTGTACATAGCCCTACATACTTCACATTAGGTCCTAGTACTGTATTGATAAAGCCACTGGATGGCGAAACGTCTACAATAAAGATACCCAGATGTTGCATATGTGTCTATTTCTTCATCTTGTCGGTATTATATATCGTTCATGTACAGGAAAAACTAAAGTAAATTAACATATTTTTCATGAGATATTATGCTTAAAATATAAACTCCCAGAAAAAGTGTCATGACGTGTAAATTCCTCGGTTCTGTAGGAACAATGAAAGTAATTTACTGATTGCTAGTCAGATTCCAAACTATTTATCATAATTTACAAGAGCATCAATAAAGTTTTGAAATTTGGAATCTAGAGCAATGTTAATATGGTTTAAATATGTATCTTCATTTATTGTGCATTCTCGAGGAGATTTTTCTTTTAAAAGTTTAGCTAGAGAAGTTCTGGTGGTTTTTAGTATTAATTCTGAGGAAACATGAAATGAAGGCTTTGACTTTCCTTCAGATGCACTAACATGTGACTTCCCTTCACATTTACATTTCGTACATTTATAAGTAATTTCTTTAGAGCTTTTCTCCTCTCTCTTTATCTTATGTTCTGCATTACACTGAGTACAATGAAGAATACTTGGCATTTTCTTTGGATTTTCCTTCGGTTTTTGAGATCTTTTAGCCTTCTCATAAAGTGGTCCCATACTACGGATGACTCCAATTCCTGCTCCAAGAAGACCCTTTGATCTTCCTAGAAAAAGTAACTCTATACAATCAGCAGAGCTGAAGTTATTTTCCTTGCACATTTCTTTAGCAACTGACACCATAACTGTTTCCACATCAGAAACTCCTGACTCTTGAGTACATCTCAAGTGATTAAAAGCTGCTGCTGACTCCCAAACTTGTTCACAAATTATAAATGATTCTTTAGTCAAATATTTCAAATTTTTATAATAGCATATGAACGTCTTCAATTTATCTTTGAGATCATTTGCTGCAGATTCAATGACATTTGCACCATAAACTTTACTCTGCGATGCTTTAAAAGTATTAACTGACAGAGGTGGAAGTTCCAAAAGGAGTTCCCTGCATTTTTCCCAGCGCCTACGTCCTTTCCTCCAATATGCCTTAGCAAACTCATCATATTCTTCTGTTGTGTTTCCAAAAGTAGAATTATTGAACTTAAACAAGTTTTTACATTTTATATTACAGTTTTTCATAGCTTCAACAACTGGAGGATTCTTTGTAGTGTCAGCAGCAGTAACTAAAGTAATCAAATGATCTACAACACTTTGACCAAACAATGATTTGACATAATCAAA
Source organism: Cherax quadricarinatus (assembly GCF_038502225.1). Taxonomy (NCBI): domain Eukaryota; kingdom Metazoa; phylum Arthropoda; class Malacostraca; order Decapoda; family Parastacidae; genus Cherax; species Cherax quadricarinatus. The sequence continues at coordinate 111,441 of NC_091347.1, read as the reverse complement.
GATAAGTTGTTCTGATGAGGATAAACGTACCAACTGAGCTGGAGCTACAAAACCAATGGCATGGATTTCAATATCATTTGAAGCTACATTTTCTAGGAATGTTTTAAGTAACTGGATATTACCGTCTCCTTGTGTCCTCGAGGAGTCACTTAGCCCTGGAGTGTCAATAACAGTAATAGGAGTTTCATTCTTATCATTGCAAAATGTATATGCAGTAATTATTGTTGTAGTTGATCGTACCTTACTTGAGCCTAAGTCTGCACACATTATTGCATCTTCTGCAGTTTCGGCACCATGGAAGTAACTGCCAATAAAGTTTACTAATGTGGTTTTCCCACTGCCTGAAGCTCCAAAAAGAATTAATACTTTTTCTTTTAATTTAGAGTTGTAAACTCCATAATATTTTCTTACCAAACCAGATGGATCCTTTTGTGATTTGACTGGATTTAAGATACTAAGTTTCAAAGTTTTCTTTCCGGTATTTTGTCTGGCAAACTGACCTTCCTGATTGTCGTTGGCAGATATTTGCAGGTTTTCCTCCAATTCCATGGAACTGCCTGACACATTCTGTTGATTACACTGTTCTTCTTTAATAGACAAAGGAGGTTGGGTAACAGGTCTTGTCTTTTCATCATAAAGTCCAACGTTTTCCTCTGATTCAATGCCACGAGTATTTTTACATTTATCTTTTAATTTCTCTTGATTCTGCTGATCATGAAAATCGTCACTAATTAGCTTGCCTACAGTTGTATAAATGGTTTCTCTAGTTTCTAAACCTGGGGCATATTCATCTCTGTCATCATTTCCATAATTTAGACCTTCGAATCCTATGGAGTAACTAGCTCCTACATTACTGAGTGTCGACGAACACTCTTGCACTTCAGCAGTGTATAATGAACTAACCGAACTATTATTATCATTATTTTCCGAAGTCATCATCTTCATTTCCATAGTTGAATCATTGCACTTCGCATACCTTATAAACTGAGTGTCTTGTCTTTGAGATCTTATGGGGTATGAATGAACCTCAGCTGGTTGAGGTCTAGTGTAATTATTGTCCTCGCTGGATGTAGCATCTGTGTGATGCTTCACCCACTCTCTACCACTCTCTACTTTTTTCGTCCACATTATTTTCAGCTTTTCGACGATTTTTTTAATCGTGTAATCCCAAAAGATTTGGTTTCTGAAGGAAAACTGTAAAAGGAAATTCAGAGTCACAAGAATTTTTAAAAATGTAACCCAAAGAAAATTGCACATTCCCTGACTTCCTACTTCTTGATACCACCTGAATAATGTCTTCATAAACAGTACATATGCACAAATAAAACTGTTTCATAACAATCAGAATTTTCGAAAAGAATTTTTTTCAGATATATTTCGATTTTCCTCATGGCATCCTCTAATTGTTATGTAAAATGCATGACCATAACAGCAAAAGATTTATGATTTACTGCAACAACAGTATGTGGTGAATTATATACTTCAGTGATAAATCCTCTTATTTCCTTAATTTTTGCTCCTCTAACAAAAACATCGTTGCATCCACTGACTCTGACCAAGACTTTCTTCCAGTTTAACTAGTTAAAATGTTCTAGGCTTTTACCACTCGAAGGATTAATAGCATATTAACAGCAAATGTTAGGTGTACTCGCAAATTCACTGTCACTACGGAAGAATTTATGGCTTGGTTGACTGTGTCCACCCCAGGAAGCACTTCCTTCTCTCAAGCACAAACTTCTTCAAGGTCTGGTTCTCTATAAGGAAAAGGTAAAAAATCATTACATGCCAGTGTTTGCATAGAAATTCCTTAACCAGTAAATGTTAGAATTAATAGTGGATTTCCTAATGGCAGTCATATACTTTTAATATGTGATAAATTAGACACATGTGCAACACTTGGGTGTCTTTATTGAGGAAACAGCATATGTGCGTAGAAGTAGCTTATATACCATAGGCAGGAGAGGTGCAGCACACGGAGTGGTATCCACCAACGACTGCTGCACCTCTCCTGTCTATGGTATATAAGCTACTTCTATGCACATATGCTGTATTCTTTTCGAGATTGATAGAGTGACCACATCGACTCAAGGCTGAGGGACTGATTACCTCAAACTCCTCCAGTTCTTCAACGTTCTCCTTTGTATGGACTGATGAAGCCACTCTGTGGCGAAACGTTTCCTCAATAAAGATACCCAAGTGTTGCACGTGTCTACTTTATCAACTTGTCGGTTCTCTGAGCCATTCATCTACTTTTAATATATACCATTTGCTTGTATATAAGAATGGTATTTTGCATCACTCAGTTTGATAGTTTTGGAAATGAAAGATGAAAATTAGCTTTTGTACCATGCAGCGACATGTCATATGAGGTAACCAGTCCTTCAGCCTGGAGTCAATAATGTGTTTAGTCCATCGCTCTGAGAAATGTACAGTATATGCGAGCAGAAGTTACTTATATACTGCAGTCAGGCGGACTGAAACAAGAGGCGGAGATACCAGTGGAAAAATCTTACTGTTGTATGTAGGTCATGCCTATAGGTTACTACAGCTAGTGTAAATTGACAGATCGTAAAAAACAATAAAAACTGCTCTCACTAAACACAAACAGAGTGAAAAAAAATAGACGAAAACAGATAAGAATGAAAAATGGATAAAAATTAACAGAATAGGAATGCACTAGAGGGAACTTAACGTGTGTTTGTGTGTGTATAGTATATATATATATATATATATATATATATATATATATATATATATATATATATATATATATATATATATATATATATATATATATATATATATATATATATATATATGTCGTGCCGAATAGGTAAAACTAGTCAGTTAGCAGAACTCATTTAAAATTAAGTCCTTTCTAAAATTTTCTCTTATACGTATAAAGATATATTTCTTTTCATTTATTTTAATGTAAAGATTAATAATTTTGTACCAAAAGAACCTTAGAAAACTTACCTAACATTATTATAACAAGCACAATTTTATTTAACCTAATTGACCTAAATATATTTTAGATAAGTTTACTATAATTTAATAATAAACAAATACAATGAAATATATTTTTCTCTTTAGGTTCAGAATGACTTTTGCGAAATTATTGCATATTCAAATTTTCGCTTGCCTTATTCGACAAGAAGAGCGTTGCTATTTAAGCCAAAATTGCATCTTCTTCTGGCCTCGGTAACAAGAAGACATTAATTTTAGGTTCATCAACATCTTCAGGAGGTATATTTAACCTCGTCATGCCTCCAGCTCATCCAGGTTATATAGAGTGGCATATGGATTTCTTTTCTCAGTTTATGTCAATTTTTCTGGTTGCCGAGGGACCGTGTGCTTCAGGCCATCGTTATTCTTAGTTGACCACTCGGTTTCGGTGCCTTTATATAATGAGGGACAAATGAGTTACAAAATGTCAGGATATTATAGCCGAAAACCTGGATGCCATTATCAAGCAGGTCAGCTTGGCTACAAGAAACTTTTTAACATATTAACAAACCTAACGTTCATCGTTGTTCACGACCAAGTTCAAAATGAATGTTCCTGATTTAACACAAGAGTGACACAGTCTACAGGTGAAGCCACACAGAAGCTGTGAATCGACCCTCTGCAACGAAATATAGGTGAGTACACATCCTGGAAGAACTTCACTAACAAACACTTCCTCCTGAAAAACTGATAAAACTTTTCATTATCAACAAAAGCACTTCGTCTGTCATACCTTCGCAGAGGTGCCTCGATGCTGGTGGTGAATTCTTGATTCAAGGTACTGGAGCTACTCTCTCATTTGCTAGTTCGAATCTGATTACCTACTGTTCCTCAGGCACTATATGATCCTTACAGGTTCGGTGCTTTCCAAAAAATAGCTAATCCTTCTGAAACCAGGGAAGGAGTTAGAACCTCGAGTAGCGAGTAGCAAAACTCCACGTCAGACTGCTGAGTTATACATGTGAACATGCATTTTTCACCTTTATATGGTGACGTGTTATTTAGATATGTTATTGATGATCATTCAAATATTTACAAGGACTCCAATGGAAATAAGTCAATTTGTCTGACTTTTTGGTTATCCTAATTTACACATATGTTAATATGTATGATGATCATGTGTATCTGTGCCTAAATAAACTTACTTGCTAAACTTATTTATTTATATTTGTCAAAAGTCACTGAACTTTCATCCTAAATTAAATTAGTAATATTTAATTAAGGTTATAAATAAATGTGGATACTCTATAATTTCACATTTATTCTCGTTACATGTATAATAGTATCTGCAATTTGTAAATATCTATTTTGCATAACTTACATAAATCAAGATACAATATGTGTGAAACAACTCTTGGTATGCCAAGTCAACGCTACTCAACATACATTACTTTAAAATATCTTTCTTTTCCTCTTGTTATTTGTAATGCTTCCTATCAGGTATCTATTACACACTCAATATAACAGTGTAGTAAAATATAAATAACTTGGGTTATTATATTGACATGAAGATAGGAGTAAATTATGAAATCAATACAAAAATATTAAACATTGTGGAACTCTTATCAGCTTTCACAATTCAGATTTTGAAATTATAAATGTAATGTTTATTTGCATGAAAAATGTCAAGAAAATCTGAGTTCGTTGAACTTCAGCCTAAGAAAATTAAAAGAAAATCAGGCTATGAAGAAACTATGGAAGGTTTTGTGATACATTTTACATGACTGAAGGCACTCACAAGCCTTTAATTACGAATAATGGTGTATCACTAATAAAATATCTGTTACTAAGCCTTGGTTCTGTATTAGTAATACGGTAGGAAATATTGATGAGCAAGACAAAAGTGCGACACTTAAGTGCCTTAACTGTTGCAGTATACTGTTGATGTATCCAATTTCGTTTAATAAAAAAGTATTGTCGCACTTATCTTGCTCAACTTACCAGTACTGTATAACATTCTAACATGATGCACTATCAAATACACTATGGTACATCAGCAGCAGGATACAACACACAAATATATAGACCATACACCTTCAATCAGGAAACAAAAATCTAGAAATAGTGATTCTGGTGTACACGACTTGATAATACAGTACTTCCGTGAGCTTAAATACTTTCAATCATCAATTTCTAGTTAAATGAATAGAATTTTGTTCATACTGAACCCTCATTTTAAAGACAAATTAATACATATTAATTTGGGAAAGGCGTGGTCCTAAAAGTTAATGTAACGACTTGCGAGTGGAAGTTGTCACAAATTTAGTTTGCAAATGACAAAATGCTGTTGGGGAAGACTAAGACAAACTGTAGACTCTGGTACAGTAAAGAAAACACACTTTCCAGAACAAGCAAAGCGTGTCTCATTCACTATTATCAGCAATTTGTCATCTTGTTCAAACACTGGTATAATAGACTGGAAGTCTGTTTACATAAGTTGAAAGTAAAAGTAGAGAACAGGAAAGTGATGATAATAAGTATTGTATAGGAATGGAGGATTAGAGGTCATGATGGAAGGAAGAAATGTGGAAGATATAAATGTATTCAGATACTTGGAAGCTGATGTATCACCTGTTAGGTCTATGAAGGATAGAATAACCCAATGAACAGATGAGATAAGTCAAGATGAATTAGTCTGGAAAAAAATGTTAATGCAAGATTAGGAGTGTATCAGAGAAGCAATGCTGATTTTTGTGTATAGGAGTGTGTAGCAAGAAAGTTAGAGGTGGTGATATTATGTCTGAGATTAATAAGTACTATGAACATAGCATAATGCAGAAAAAAAGGAAGTAAAGGGAGAGTTAATCGAGCAACTAATAAAGAAACAAACAGTAATTGGAAACTACTACTGTTTTCATCAACTACAATATGTCGGTATTCCCATACCATCTACCAGCAGAATAGAGCAAGAGAAGTCATTAGAAAGAGTGCGTTCATCTGGAGTGAAGGTGGGATGAAAGTGCAAAGGGCAACAAAAGAGTGTCAGAAGGAGAGTGTAAAAAAAATATTGTGAGGCAGGAGTTGAATCACTCAGGAAGTACACTCTTATGTGAGTATGTTAGGACAGGACGGGTGAAGGCGAGTGATCCACAGGAACACTCTTGGCGTCTCAACAAATATCTGTATCGTAAACCTATCTAGGAATGTAGATAAATGGTTCAGAGAACCGACGAGACACATGTGCAACATTGGGTATATTTATTATGGAAACATTTTGCCACACAGTGGCTTCATCAGTCCAATACAAAGAAGAACGAAGATCAGAATCAGTATGAGGTAATCAGTCCCTCAGACTGGAGCTGATGTAATAAGTCTATCAATCTTGATAAGAATACAGCATCGACTACATGCTGAGGGACTGATTACCTCAATCTCCTTTTGATCTTCACTATTCTTTGTACTGGACTGATGAAGCCACTGTGTGGCGAAACATTTCCACGATAAAGGTACCCAAGTAGTGTACATATGTCTAATTTCTAAGTTACCATGCAAATGTAGTGGAGAAGTACCTTGTTGTCTTCATTGTTATTCTTTTAAATTGAAATTCTAACCTTTTTTTTCTCATACTGGTTTCAGTGTATCTACTGGCTGTTTACCTATTTATATTATTTTATAAGCATATACTGTTTGTGGCTGACATGTCTCGTGTTGCATTCCTGTCTTCAGAAACACCATTTTAAGTGCATTTCCATAGCTCTCATTTTTTTACATAACTCATATTTCTCAGTCCTGGAACTACATTGTGTTGTATATCTCATACATATCTCATATCTAAAGGACCCCAATGGAAGTAAGTCACTCTGTCTGACTTTTTTGGGTTATCCTAGGTTCTCTACACATATGCTGCTATGTATGATAATTCTATGTAACTGTATTTGTGTATACCTGAATAAACTTACTTACTTACTTACTTATTCAAATTTCTTTAGGTAAGAACACTATACTGAAACCTTACGGAAGTATTCAGTTTAGTTCTAACAAAAGTTGTGAATTTTTGTCAGATTTTTTCTGGGTAGAAGTAGACATAGGCTTCTTGGAGACTTCAGACTACAGGGGAACCTCGGTACTCGAACAACTCCGTTCTCGAATAACTCGGTACTCGAACACTTTGTTCGGTAAGAAGATTAGTGATAACAGTCAACCAAAAAGAAAATTGGTTAGAGTGTGTTTGCCCTGATGTAAACACCTCTGCCACTCCATGTAATATGCCTTTTATTAATTTCGGCATCTTTATTGTGTTTCTAGGTGATCTATCGTGTTTCTGATATCAAGTTGTAATACATGTAAAAGATAGATAACCTTAATTACTAATATTAGCATAATTACAGTACACTGGATTCACGCAACTGCTAGTATCCAGCTACCAAGATGGCTCATCAGATACTGAATGCTCCTTCTGCTGGCCCCTCCCTCTCCCTCCTATAGCTCCTCCCACTTCGGGCCCCTCTTATATTAGGCTTACTTTCCATTTTGAATTTTTATTCACACAAAAAATAGAAGATTTACTGTTATACAGACTAATGCATTATTGAAAAATGGTATAAATAATATCAGCGCATTTGTGAAAGCATATTAGACCCACCAGTTAACGTGTATTGGACGTGTGACGTGATTTGTTTACTCTTGAACATCAGCAAAAATCGAAAATTTCCGCTACTTTTAGTCTGTAAACCATTCAAAATTATCTCTTTTTCTGTAACATATCTTTCATTTATCAAATGAGATAAAAAAAACGAGAATACAATCATAAATACCATACGATAATACACCGCAAATTCGCTGTAAGTGTATTTTGGGAGGTCTGAAACGGATTAATCAAATTTACATTATTCCTTATGGGAAAAATTCGTTCGGTACTCGAACAGCCTCCTGGAACGAATTAAGTTCGATTACCTAGGTTCCATTGTACATAATACATGTATTAAATGCTGAGAAACTTCAAAAAAGCTTTCAACTACTTTAAGTTCTGTAAACAATTCTCATTATACTATATTAGACCAAAATTATAATATGTGGCTAGTACAGAGTAGAAAACTCTCGGAACTCATGAAAGGTACAGTGTCCTCTCCTTAAAAATGGAGATAAAATAAATATGTAAATAACTGGATTTTCAAAAACTAGAATTATGAAAAAAAGCTGAAAACACTGGTATTGTAAAGCATAATATATGAAAACAGGCAACACTGAATGTGCAAAGTAATATAACTAAAAAAAAAGAAACTTGAAGATTTATTTATTGGTACTGAACTATGCAGGGTAAATTCTGCTCACCTGATTGATCAACTTTTCTTTCATCTCCCTCCACAAAATTTTATACTCAGAATCTTAACTTTGTAAGTTAGCAGGTCAGACACTAGCAGAGCATCAACAATTAGTCACCAGGTGATTTAAAGATTGTCTACACATCTTAAATCACTATTGTTCTGAGAAACTGAGGCTTTTGCATTCTTTTTAATAACAATATTGAGTCTTATTAAATTACAGCCAGTAATATAATTTACTAAAATGCCTTCTTTATGTTAGTTAACATTACTGATAATGCATTGGCAAACGTTAGCAAATAAACAAAAATGAATACGTCAATATATTTTTCAGTATTGAGCAGAAAATACGAATTATGCATTGAGAAAGGCATTACAAAAACGTACTGTTCCTCAAACTTTTGTATATAAAGACCATTGTATACTTTTAATTGTCTGACCTACTTAAAGTCTCATGGAAGAACGAGAGGTTATAAACTCAAACTACTTAAAAACAATACAAAGACAAAAATATAAATCTTGACAAGTAATGTGATACGATATTCTTGTGGGATCCAAGAGGAGTTAGTTATTTATTAAACTATGGGACATGAGGAACATGCCTCTTCTCTTTCAAATTAAAAATAATATTCTAATTGATTAAAGGTCAGGTTAGGTTTGTCAGGAAACAGAGCAGGTGTTTCCTGACTCGGGTCTTAGCTGCTGATGACCCGCTTATGGTCATCTGACCGAGGCCTTCCTCTGGCTTACCGGTCCACCCCTTTAAAAATTATAGTCAAAATTATAACCATTTTTTAACAATAATTGATTACATTTCAATCATCAGTTGATTGCAGTTTAATCAGCTCTATTCTTACTCAAATACTTAGTAACATTCATACTAATGGAACTGTAGAAGGTCGTGAATAAGCTCACCATATTGCTGACCTGTGACTTCATTGATTACATTCAGATAATAATCTTTATCTAGCAAATATTCTGAAGTGGAAAAATCTTTTATTACCTTAGTGATGCATTCTCCTGTGTGCTCAAGTAATGTGTTTAAGTTATCATTATTAGAAATCAAATATTCTTCGGGAGGATCTTCACCAAATGGCTTTTCGCCATGTATATCCGCATCACATTCGCATTCAGTACACTTATAAGTAATAACTGCTGCATTTGGCGTACGCAGTGACCATTTACTTTTTGTAGTGGTTTCTGTTCTCCTCAACTCATGATGTTTATCGCATTTGTGACAGTATAAATATTCTAGAGCTATACTTGAAGGTGTCCTTCGTTTATTCAGTGATTCTGAAGCCTCTCTGTATATAGTTGCAGTGCTCTGTATGATTCCAATTCCAGTATTTAATAAAATTCTTGATGGAGCAAGAGAAAGAAGCTTCATGCAATAATAATGAGCAATTCCATTATCTTTGCAAACTTCTTCAGCAAAATGCGCTAAAATGTCTTCAACATTGTTAGAGTCAGATAAATGAGTAGATCTGAAATGGTGAACAATTGCTGCTAACTCCCAAACTTTTTCACATACGTGAATTCCCTCTTTTGTCATGAAGTTTTGTCTTTTCATATAACCAATAAAGGTTTTTATTTCAGTTCTTAGTGCCCTCTCAGCAGAGTCAATCACAGTTGATGCATACACCTCACTCTGCAATGATTTTATAATATTGACTGATAGAGCAGGAAGGTTTTGCAGGGATTTCATACATTTTCTCCAACTTTTACTCCCAATTCTCCAGTAAACTCTGTCCAAGTCATCAATTTCATCGGTTTTGTTATTACTGAGAGAAGAATTGTTAAACTTCAAAAATATATTACACTTCACACCATAATTTTTTATGGCCTCTACAACTGGTGGCATCTCAAGATTGTCTGCAAATGTAATAAATGTGAAGAAGTGGTCTTCAATTCCTTCACCAAAAAGTGTGGAAACATAATCCATGACGAGGCGTTCTGATGACGTTAAACGTACCAAATGAGCTTGTGCTACAAAACCAATGCCATGTATCTCCAAATTTTGTGAAGCAGCATTTGCTAAGAAGGTTTTAAGTGACTGGACATGATCTCGTACTTCAGCCCCTGAAGAGTCATTTAACCCCGGAGTGTCTATTACAGTAATGGGACTCTCGTGCTCGCTAGAACAAAATGTATAAGCTGTAACTGATGTTGTGTATGACCTCACATCATTAGTGTTTCTGACAACATGTACCAATTCACCATCAGCACTTTTAACACCTTTAAAATAGTTAGCAATAAAATTTACCAGTGTTGTCTTTCCACTCCCTGAAGCTCCAAGAAGAATTATGGTTTTCTCTTTCATCTCTGAATGAACACCATAATATTTCCTCATCATTCCACATTCATTAAAGGCTTCCTTGACAGGCTTGAGATAGCCTGCAGTAAGACCAAAATCCTCTTCATCTTTTTTCTGGCTTACTTCATAACTTTTAAATGGTGCATTGCACATGTTTGAAACATGAGAGACTTTTGCCTCTGCTTTGCCACTTTCAGATTTGTGTATTTCTTGAGAAAGGTTAGTAACCTTGTCGCCTACAGATTTTGACATAATTGCATCTTCTGACACTTTTGCCCTTTCTTTGTCACTTTCTGCGTTGCTTGTTTCCCGGATTTGATGCGTAACTTCATCTTCCGCAGATTTAACCAAAGGGTAGCTATGAGAATTCTTGGTTTTGATGTTAGGTTTATTAAGGTTTTCACTGTTGTTTAAGAGAGGCTCATTTACTGACATAACACAAGAATCGTAAGAAGCTGCTTGCTCAGTGCTAGGGTCTTTAGAGCCTTCGAAAACTTGTTTCAGCGCTTGGAAATTGCTCATGCGCTTTGATGATCCACATTTGGAGCGCAGATTATAACCACTTACACTGTTTTCATTACCTGACTTCTCGCTTTTTTTGTTTGGATTAATATATTTACTTTGTTGGGAGAATTCCATCAGTTGACTCTCAGCTGTCATTTGTGAATTTCCAACGTTTTTCTGTAAATCATTTTCACAGTGACTGCAACGCTCTTTACTAGTGCTTCCAAAATCAGAGTTTTCTTCTTCTGGTGTGCTAAGTGTGTCATAACTCTTAACTACACTTTGATGTGTTTTTGGAATGCTTGTTTTATTGATGTTTTTTATTTCCTTCTTAGTATTCTTAACAGCAGAAGCATAAGTATTAATAGATACAGTAGGTTTTATTACATATGTGGAATATGGATGTTTACTGACTTCAGACTCTGTCAAAAGACGTAAAAATTCTTGTAAAGCATATTTAATAAATTTGAAGTTCTTACTTTTATTTCCTGGAGGATAGATATAAGCTTCACCTTCTTTACATAATTCTTCAGGAATTAAACTTATGTTATCACCATTAACCACAGAATACAGATAATTTACCAAGTCAGACAACAAATTCTGTTCTAGCTTATGTGGAAAATGGATTAACATATCAACATAACACTTAAAATTAAGAGAAGTGACAATATACTCGTGATAATGAGGTGCAATGTCACCTGTCATCTCAATCACTTTATTTCCCTTTACTAGATATACATAACCAGTCTTTGTTTCGTATTGTTGTACCCATCCTGCGCCATCAAAAACACGTGAGTTCTCCAGTGCCCATTGAATAAAATCCTGATCCCAGATTTCAAATTTGAATTCAGGAGAACACATCCGAGCCTTGATCATATTTGCGTCTTCACAGTGAAAGTACTTCTGCTGAGCTCTATCATATATCCATCCCAGCTCAACATGATCCTGATGTATAGATGCCTCCTCTCGTTCAGGGTGTCTATAAAAAAAATTCCTCTAATGCAGTTATAATTATCTTTTAGCTTGATATCTATTTTAATAGAAATTTATTTTCAGGAATTTGGAAAGAGATATGAAAATTGCTCTACTTTCAAGCCAGATAATATAATAAGCAATGTGTATTTTATAATAACGTTGGTAGAATTACCGACAATATGTTAAGTAAAAGGACACAAGTGCAACTAATGTGACGTTTTATTGTGGCAACGTTTCGCTCTCCAGGAGCTTTATCAAGCCGCTATGGCTTGATAAAATAACACATTAGTTACATTTGTTTCACTTTACCTAACAGTGCGTATATGTAGAGTAATTAATTATCTTTTTTATAATTACCAGACTAATTTATATGTAATTACAGGTTCTTATTGGTAATTTTCGAAGTAAATATATGTTTCTTATGCTTAATAATAATTATATATTTTTGTTTAAATAACCTAATAGTGTATACTATATCCTCTAACAACCCATCTTCATCGTGTACGAGACGCGTGCAGAGTTGGACGTTCCTTGGGTTTGCACACACACACACACACCTCGCTGCCAGATGTGCCATGACTTTTTTTTTATGATTAAATAGATATTTTTATAAGTTAATGTAACATAACCTTGGCTAACTTAAAAGGAAAAAATCTATATACACGGATTGTTCAAAAAATAATGTTGGAGACAAACACTGGAGCCTATTACAGTAGGCTGAAAACAAAATCTTTATTAATAAAGAGAAATTCTCTAGCTACGAATTTCTCTACTTAAGAATTTCTGTACTTAAGAATTTCTCTACTTAAGAATTTCTCTACTTAAGAATTTCTCTCCTTAAGAATTTCTCTACTTAAGAATTTCTCTACTTAAGAATTTCTCTACTTAAGAATTTCTCTACTTAAGAATTTCTCTACTTAAGAATTTCTGTACTTAAGGATTTCTGTACTTAAGAATTTCTCTACTTAAGAACTTATCTAGTCAAGAATTTCTCTGGTTAAAAACCTTACTGAGTACGATAAGCTAAAAAAATAAAAACAGTTGTGGTAACTTCACAGCCGTATGGGTTAGAGTACGTATTTCATATATGTCAGTCATGTGCACCAGATACTTCCATTTCTAACCTATCTAACATATCCCAAAACTTCTGTCGTATGTTATGCTTAGATTATATAAAATGCTTGCATTAAAACCTTTGGAAGTGTACACTTAGTTCTACCAAGCATTTGAGGCTCCTCATTGATAGAGGCTGCCGGCAATATCACAGGGTTTGTGTGTCTGCTCGGTCATTGCTCTGAACATCAACGTGTCCAGGGATCCAGCAAAAACAAAAGACTTGTGTTTACTAAAAATGCGACATAACCAACGTTTTATGTGAAGGACAAAGGGGTGAGGGAAGTCGATTTACTGGATAGATTGTAACCCACTTTGGGTGCCAAAAAACAATGAATGAACGGGTGGACATGGTCACAAAATGTATGATAACGAGAATTTCGTGTAGCTCTGCAGCGAAAATACTGGCTAACGTTAGTAAATGTTCTTTGATTATTGTTATTGGATAAAAAAGTAGTATACTCGACACAGTCTAGAAATTGAAAACCATTAGTGTACACTGCTATACTATGTATGAAAGTGAGACTGAAAGTGTACAAGAAAAAGTGAAGGTAAGGTTGTAGTGAACAAGTAAGCTTTTGGGTATGGAATAAGGGAGGAACAAAAGATGAATCTTTGGAACTTCCCAAGGAGGTAGGGAAGCTGCAGGGTGAACGTAAAGAGAGGAGGGAGGTAAACTAAGGGATGCCATTAGAGTTAGAATACGGATAAGAAAGGGGTGCAGTAGAGGCGAAGATTAAATAATTATTCTTATCAATATTCGTAACTGTTGTATGCACAGAAGGGTCGTGAAAGCGAACAAAATTACCATACACTGGGTATCAAGGCGATACTGTAAAAACGGCGTCTGCGTTGGTATACACACTCTGTGGGGAAAGATTGAAAATAACCGAGACAACCGTAAACCTTTACGATGAATAGGATCAAATTTAGAGTAGCATGGGTGAAGCTGAGTAATATAATTGGTTTCTGTAATCTAGTTTGATAAGATCAGTGCTGAATATAAGCGAAGAAGGGTGTGTCTATCAGCCCTCAAGAAAAATAGGCTAAAGCTTTATGTAGGTTCAGGCGAAAGGTTATGCGAGACTTCCAGGACATTCGACAATCAAACAGAAGACAGAAAGAGATTTGACCTTATGTTGTTCAGGGATACTGGAACCTTACAGGTATAGAACGGATAAAGCCGAGTACCACCCTTCCTTCCGAGTGCAGCACACTAATTTGGATTCCAGCAAACAGTGTAGTACCAAATATATTCTACTTACAGTACTAAACGATATCACTTCCATATAATTTTCTGAAAGTAGATGCTAATGTTATGAGTCGCCATCAGTAACATGGCTAGAATGTCAGGCTAGGAAGAAAGTTAGTCAGAAACTGTCAAGACCGAGGATCGAGCAGTCATGGAGAGTCATGGAGACAGTCATGGTGGTAAGTAATCACTGATGATTCTGCCATAGGAAATGACGTCACTAAATAATAAGCTACTGTGATGGTGCAGTACACTGTGATAGTGACATACTGTATTGTGAAATGCAATATGGTCATCCAATGCAATGTTTTGTGGAGTGTTATTCATAGTGAAGCACATAAATTAGTACTATAATAATTAACTAAAAATATTTAGCACTGATACTCAATGAACAATAAAATATACAGTACTTAAAGATAAATTTATAAGCTGTAAATATTCCCCAATGACTTTTCATTCACTCACCAAAATAATTACTAATAATTGTTCTGTTACTTGTCGACAACCAGACAACACGTCAAAACTTCGGCTACCAGTAATAACCTTCAGTGATTGCTGGCAAGCAAGGAGGACACAACCTCTATGGAAAATGATAATCACATACTTAACAAATTTTAAACATCGGCTGTGAGACTAGTTCAGGTATAACTGAAGCATCAACTGTGAGACTAGTTCAGGTATAACTGAAGCATCAACTGTGAGACTAGTTCAGGTATAACTGAAGCATCAACTGTGACACTAGTTCAGGTATAACTGAAGCATCAACTGTGACACTAGTTCAGGTATAACTGAAGCATCAACTGTGACACTAGTTCAGGTATAACTGAAGCATCAACTGTGAGACTAGTTCAGGTATAACTGAAGCATCAACTGTGAGACTAGTTCAGGTATAACTGAAGCATCAACTGTGACACTAGGTCAGGTATAACTGAAGCATCAAAAAACTAAGCATAAACCCTTGACATTTAAGTTTCAGGTAAACTGAAGATCAATTGTGACACTAGTTCGGGTTTAAAACCCGGATCAATCAGAACTAAATTTCAGGATAATTAAAGGGACAACGGGGGAACCTAGTTCGGGTATAAACGGGAAGCATCCCCGTGACACTTTTCGGAAACTGAAGCATAAACCGGACACTGGGGTCGATCCCAACCCATAAACCCGGAGACTAGTTCAGGGAAATTAACGGAACCCAATAAACGGTTAAACACTAACTGTGAAAAACTGAAGCTTTCAATCGTACCCCCCATTTCAGGTAAACTGGAAGCATAAACCCGTGCATTATTTTTTGGAAACCAGGATCAACCCGACATAAGTTCGGGAAAAAAAAGCACAAGGACACCAGTCTGAAAACCCAAGAATAAACCCGTACCAGTTCAGGAAAACCCGGAAGATAAACCCGCTTTACCGTCTGAAGAAAACAAAAGATAAATTTCGTAAACACTGGGTTGGAAAAATTGAAGATCAATTGTTGGGGGAAACTGTTCGGGTGGACACCGGTATAATTCCCCCGGGAGACTAGTTTGGTATAATTGAAGATCAATTGTGAAAAAATTAGTATAAATTAAATTTATAAATTTGAAAATTATTTCGGGTATTCGAAGATAATTGTGATTTTTAGTTCAGGTATAATTGAAGATCAACCAGAACAAGTTCAGGTATAACGGGAAGATCAACTGTGACACTAGGTCAGGTAAAACCAAGATCAATTGTGAGACTAGTTCAGGTATAACTGAAGCATCAATTGGAGACTAGTTCGGGTATAACTTGAAGCAATGTTCCAATTAAAAACCCTTTGTAACATTTTTTGAAAAATAAAAATTCGGGTTTAATGCCCTTCAGATTTTATAAAAAATTATCAATAATTTTTTTTATCTATATAATACACTATGCAGGGTTTTAAAAAATGAATAAAATTAAGATCCCAAAGGTCTTCCTAAACCTTTAAAATGTTTAGATAATTAAAGTTCAGCCCCAAAAAAGTTCCCCTTTTCCCTTAAACCTAAATCGAAAGGGTTTAAAAGCTTAATCCCCTGTAAATTTTGGGGGTTTTATCAGAAAAATTTTGGGTTTTTAAAAAATTAAAAATATTCAGCATGGTTTTTTATAATATCATTTAGAAAAAAAAAGAACCGGGTTTTTGGGGAAGGGGGTGAGGGGGAAAAAAGGGCCCCCTCCCAACACCCCCAACACCCCCCCCCCAAACGGGTATAAGCAATAATGAAGAAGTGATAATATTTATTGTAGCAATATGTAAAAATATATATGGGGATGTACTTATTTGTGCATATATGTTTTTACTTACATTTTTTTTGTTTTCATGTGATGATATGCATGTATAAAAAATAAGGTGTTTAATTTGATCGAGGTTTTGAAAAAATTCCCATTCCCTGAAAAATACAAAACAAAAAAATTTTTTATTTCTAAAAAGGAAAATGAATAAAGATTTTACTGACTTTGATGATACCCCATTAAAAACCCCCGGGTTATGGGAGATTTGGGCAAATTTTTGGAAATTTTGGTCTCGGAATGACCCACCCCAAAACCGGTTTGACCCCCAGATAAAATTACCCCCGGGTGAAGAGGAACACCTGTACGGGGGATCGGAACCTGACCTCAATGGGGTTGAGGGGCCCCAACCCTGACCCAAGGGACACCACGAGCCCAATTATTAAAATAAAGGGGGGCCAAAACCGGAAGGTTTATACACCCGGTGGGGGGGAAAAGGCACCACAACGGGGTAAACGGGAAAACAAAATTAAACCCCAAAATCAAGAGCCCCCCACCAAAAATAAAGGAATCTTAAAATTGAAAGCCAAAAACCCCTTTTAAAGTGACGGGGCCACAAAAAGCCCCCTTAAAATTGCCCAGGAAGGGGGTGCAGACTTATTATTTTATAATCAATAGGGACTTTTTTCCCTTTTTAAAATTAAAATTTATAATTTTCAGTTTCCCCGGGGACGGGTTAAATTTTTAATAAGGAGGCATTTTATGGCTGGGATAGACCTTTTAAAGGCTGACTTTATGGAAAGGAAAATTTTTATTAAACCTAGATTTAAACCCAAAAATAGCACCAATTAATGCCCGTTTTCACCATGGGGGAAGAACCTTTAAATCCGATTCATTTTGGTTTGGAATACCCCATTAATGGGAGGGCTTTTTATATTGGAAAAAACCCCAATTAATTTTTTGATGATTTTTTTGGTGGATAAAACCCATTAATGGTTTTTGATGATTTTTATGGCTAGGGAAAAAGTATTAAATTTTTTTGATGCATCTTAAGGGGGGGGAAAATTTTACCCTTTAATTTTTTGCCACGAAATTTGGAGGGAAATTGAACAAAAAATTGGAAAAATTGAATCCTTTTTAATTACCGGGGTTCGGGAAGCAACTGAATGGGGGAAACAATGGTGGTTCAGGAAAAACCGGGGTTCCGGGAAACCCAAATTGTGGTTCGGGAAAAAAACGGGTGGTTCAGGAACCCCCCCTGGGGGTTTCGGGAAACAATTAAAGTTTCGGGGAAAACCGGTGGTTCAGGAAAAAAATTGGGTTCGGGGAAAAACGGGGTTTGGGGAAAAAAACGGGTGGTTGGGGAAAAAACCGGGTTTCGGGAAAAACCACTGGGTTTCAGGAAACCCCCGCCCGGAAGAAAACGGGAACCGGGGAAACAACTGGGTTTCAAAACACAAATTCCGGGAAAATCCGTGGAAAGGAAGCAAGGGGTGGTTAAAGGAAAAAAACCAAGGGTTGGGATGAAAGGGGGTTCGGGAAACAACTGGTGGGTTCGGGAAACAACTGATGGTTCGGGGAAAAAAATGGTGGTTCGGGAAAAAACTGAAGCGGTTGGAAAAAAACCGGGGGTTCAGGAAACAAACTGAATTTCCCAAGAAACAACGGGGCGGAAAAAAATTGATTTTCAGGAAAAAACCCGGTTTCGGGAAACAACTGATAGTTCAGGAAAAACTGAGGGTTTCAGGAAAAAAACTGCTTTCGGAAACAAATTATTTAAAACCAAAATTATTTCAAGAAAAAAACCCCGAAAATGGGAAAAAATTTGCGGTTTCAAAAAAAATTGATAGTTCAGGAAAAAAAAATTTGGGGGTTCAGGGAAAAAAATTGATAATTGGGAAAAAACCCGGGGTTCAGGAAAAAAACCCGGGGTTCCAAAAAAAACCGGTTTCCCGGGAAACAAGGGAAATTGGGAAAAAAACCCGGGGGTTCGGGGGAAACAATGAAGTTAAAGGGAAACTTGGTGGTTCGGGAAACAACTGGTGGTTCGGGAAAAACAACGGGTGGGTTCGGGGCAACCGGCGGGGAAACAATTGGTGGTTCGGGGAAAACTGGGGTTCGGGGAAAAAAACTGGTGGTTCGGAAAAAACCCGGGTTCAGAAACAACTGGGTGGTTCAAAAAAAAACTGGGGGCCAGGAAACAACTGGTGGTTCAGGAAACAACTATAGTTCAGGAAAAAAACTGGGGGTTCAAAAAAAACCGGGGCCCAAAAAAAAAATTGGGGTTCGGGGAAAAAACTGGTGTTTTGGAAAAAACCCGGGGGTTCAAAACAACTGGGGGTTCGGGAAAACAACTGTTTTCAAAAAAACCGGGGGTTCGGAAACAATGATATTTCCGGGAAAAAACTGGGGTTCAAAAAAAACCCCGGTGGTTCGGGGAAAACCGGTTAGGAAAACCGGTTTTCCCGGGAAAAACTGGGGTTCTTGGGAAACAACTGGGGGTTCAAAACAATGATGGTTCGGGCAACTGGGGTTCGGAAACAACTGATGGCAGAAACAACTGGGGTTCGGGAAACAATTCGGTTCGGGAAAAAAACCGACAGTTCGGGAAAAAAACTGGTGGTTCGGGGAAAAACTGAAAAGTTCAGGAAAAAAATTTGGGGGTTTTCGGGAAAAAAAACTGAAGTTCGGGAAAACCAACTGGGGGGTTCAGGAAAAAATTTGGTGGTTCAAGAAAAAACCGATAGTTCGGGAAAAAACCGGGGGGCAAAAAACAACTGATATTTCGGAAACAACTGGGGGTTTAAAGAAAAAAACTGATAGTTCAGGAAACAATTGGTGGTTAAAAAACAATTCGGTTCAGGAAACAACTGGTTTCAAGAAACAATGGGGTTCGGAAACAAACGGGTTTCCGGGAAACCCCCCCGGGGTTCAAGAAAAAAACCCGGGGTTCGGGAAAAAAACTGGGTCTGGGGAAAAATTGGGGGTTGGGAAAAAACCCGGGGTTCGGGAAACAATTTGGGGTTTCGGGAAAAAAACCTAAAAAACAGAAAAACGGGGGTTTTTCGGGGAAACAACGGGGCCCCCCGGGGAAAAAAAACCCGGGTTCGGGAAAAAACCGGTTTGGTGGGGGAAAACCCAAGGTGGTTCAGGAAAAAAACCCGGGGGTTCGGGAAACAACTGGGGGTTCGGAAAAAAACTGGGGGGCCGGGGAAAAAGGGTGGTTCGGGGAAACAATTGGGGGTTTTTGGGAAAACAATTGGGGGTTTTTGGGGAAAAATGGTGGTTCAGGAAACAAGGGGGTTTTCGGAAACAACGGGTTCAAAAAAAAACGGGTGGCCGGGGAAAAAAACGGGGGTTTCGGGGAAAAAAACTGGGGTTTCCGGAAACAACTGGTGGTTCGGGAAACAACTGGGGTTTGGGGAAACAACTGGGGGTTCTTAAAAAAAATTGGTGGTTGGGGAAACAACGGGACCCGGGAAAAAACCCGGTTTTGGTTTCGGGAAAAAAATTTGGTTCGGGAAAAAAACCCGGGTTGGGGGCTGAAAAAGTGGTGGGCCACCCAATATGGCTTTCCCTTCGCCATTTGATTTCAAACTACCCTTTATAATTTCAAAAGTTAGGGGTTTAAAAAGTTTTGGGACCAAAAGCTGAAAAAAAACCCCAGCTCACGTTTTTCAAAACCAAATTTGTGGGGTACTGGTTAAAAATTTTAAACCCAAAAAACCAGAATCATTATTGACCCCCCGGAACCAGGACATTTTCCAGTTTCCAAGATTTTTTTTATTGCCTCTTTATTATCCTTCAAAATTTTTTTTTAAAAAAAAAATTGTTTCAACCAAAAATTATTTTCCCTCATTGGCATTTTTTTTTAAAAGGAACAAACCCCCAAACCCCGTGTCCGACCTCCGTTTTTTTTTCTCCTGTTTTTCCCAGATTTTTAATTTTTAATTTCTGTTATTTTTTAATTTTTTAATTTGCATTACAAAATGCGTAAAAATTTTTTTGTTTTCAACATTTTTAAAATCCAAAAAGTTAGGTAAATTTTTTTAGGGGAAAAAGTTTTTAAAAAGAATGTTGTTAAAAATTTTTTAACTTTTACATATTTAAATTTTTAAAAAACCATGAGGCCCTTTATTCTTGTCAGTGACTTTTTTAAATTTTTTTTATCTTTGAAGTTTTTTTCTTTCCCCTTATACAAAAAAATGTTTTTTTTTAGAAAAAAACGGGGGTGGGAATAAAAAAAAAAAAAAAACTTTTATCAGTAGATAAATCAATGAAAAAAAACCGTTTGCACTAAAATTTGGGCCCTTATACCTTTGGGCAGCAAAGAAAGGAAACCCTTTTTTTCGGAAATGTACACACCCTCATTTACGGGTTTATTCCCAACCAGCAAACCCAGGTGCCCGGAGGGGATGTTTTAAATCCTAAACCAGTGACCGGTTCAAAATAAAAGAAGATGGTTTTGGGCAATCGCAAAGGTGGGTCCCACTCTCCTGTCTCCCTGTCTTTCCCCATTCTAGAGCCCGGCTACGTTGTTTTTTTGGTATTTTTTCCTTCTTTTTGGAGGATTATACTAATTTCTTACAAAGAATTTTTGGGTGAAGGATAAAAAAAAAAATTTTTCTTTGGGTTTTTTCCCCAACCCCGGGAAAACAGGCCATTTGGACTCTGTTGTAATAGGGGCCCCGCCCGGGGATGCTGGAGCGGGACCAGAGAAAAGGGTTAGTCGGGGGTGAAGCTGGTAGAGGAAATTGTTTTTATTGCGGGGTTGGTTTTTCTTTTTAAGTTTTGTTTTTTGGCAATTTTTAGAAAGGTTACTTTTTAGGGGTCAGCCTTTCCCATTGGGGACCTTTCCAACACCTTACAACTAAATTTGAAAAGGGCCACAGGGTTTCATTTTTTTAAAAGAACAGTTGACCTTGCCGGGGCATTGTTTTTACAAATTTTGGTGTTTCGTTGAGTCAATTTTGCTACGGGAGTTAATATTCCGGAATCGTGACTGAAAAGGAGTAACTTATCCCAATTTAGAGAGCAGACTTTCCAATGCCCCTTTAATAAAACCCCACCAAATTTTCCCCCTTACGGGTTGGGCAAATTGCTCGCCCTTTGGGTATTAAAAAATAAACGCGACGTCAAAAAGGGAATGGGCCCACTGATTGCTGAAAAACTTTGAGAAGAAGAGATGGCACATCAGATTTCCCCTCTACGGGGACCCGGGGCAAAACTCCCATACCCCAAAAGGGGAAGATGATACACCAACGGAGCCCAAAAAGGCCAAATCGAGTGCAGGGGTTTAAATTTTTGAAGTGAATCAGCGGGCTGGCAATTTGAGCTACAAAATCAATCTTAAGCAAAAATAGGGGAAAAGAGAGCATTCGAAGGGAAGAATTTGATAGGGAAAAAGAATGGAGGGGCAGTTTTTTAAATTCTGTAAAAAGAAAGTTTTAAGCCCGACAGTTTGTTTTCCCGCTTAATATTTTAACCAAAAACAAAATTTTTTGAAAGTTTTTAAATCAGGTCGAGCCCTTTTTGAGGGGGAGAAAGATTGGGCAGGGTTTATACCGCATGTTTGGGAGGGTATGGAACAGGTCGCCCTTTTAAAAGACACTGACCCTTTTTGATTATAAAGAGTGAAAACCACAGTGTTGGGAGCAAAAAGGGATCCCAGTCAAATAAAAAGCTTTTTAAATAAAGGGAGCCCCCAAACCCCCGGGGTTTTAAGACAGCAAACCAAAACTTTTTTACCAGTTGGGATAAAAAAAGGGGGTTAAATTCCCGAGAGCAAAGGTTATTCCCGATTGACAACCTGCTGGGGTTTTGGGGGCCGAGGTTCGAGTCTTTTGCAGGGTCGTGGGCTTTAATTCTTTCATTTGGGGGGCCAGGGGTTTTAACCCAAAAAACCGCCCTTTTTCCCAGCGGGGCCCGGTTTTTTTCAACAGCCCCAGAAAAAGAGTCAACCCGAGGGAAAGAAGGGCCCGCCGGGGGGAGAACGCCCCAAAAACCAACCCCCCAAAAAAATTCAAAAAAAACCCCCGGTGAGCCGACTTTTCAACTTTTTGGTCCAAAGCTGAGAGACAAAACCCTCAACATGGTGCATTCGAAAAACTAGAGAAACTGGGCCCCCAGGGAAATCCCAGGGAGGAAAACCCAATTTTCCGCTTTCCCCAAAAAAAAGAGGCTATTCCCTCCCCAAATGCCCCACAAACCCAAAACCCCTCGGGGAAAAAATTTTAAAAAATCCTTAGTAAATGTCCCCGAGAGAAGAGAAAAAAAGGGCCCCTTTTTTATTGCAAGAGTCTTATTTTTCAGGAAAATCAGAAACAACTTGGGCAAAACTTTGAATCTGGGATATTGTTTTCTTATTAGAGAAGGGAAAACCACTTTCAAAAAAAACACTTCTTGAATTACTTGTTTTATTGGGAAACATTTAAAGGGGCTTATAAAAAATTCTTTTCCCCCGGGAAAAATTTTGACAAAGGGAAAAATTCACGAGACTTGACTGTGGGGTTCCAAAAATTCCCATGAAAATGCCTGTTATTACTGGGGAATAACATTACACGAGGGGGCTTTTCCCGGGAAATTATAATGATTAATTTTCTCCCGGGGTTGGCCATAACTTTTGGCAAATCCTTTAAGGGGTTTTCGAAAATGTTGACCTTTTTCTGGACGACTTATTCGGGAAAAGCCCAAAATTGTTTTTGGGGGCACACCGCCGGTTTAAAAAAAAGTGAACAGATCTATCAAATTCCATTCCGGTTAAAGGGTTTCCCGATAAATTTTTGTTTCCATTTCCCAGGGACCGTCCTTTTTTGGGGGATAAAAAAAAGGGCCCCTTTAAAATTTCCCTTTTTAGACAGCCGGGGGAAAAAAATTTTCTGATCATCCGGGCAAGTATGAACTTAAAAAAGATTTTTTTGATCTCAATTTAGACTGATAAGGAGATAGAGGGCCGAATTGTCTGACAGGTTAGTGGGTTTCCCCAAAAAAAAATAGGGCCTTTAAAATTAAATATACTATAATTCTTATTAGGAGGTTTAGGAAAATTAAAAACCTTTCATAGAATTTACAAAAAAAATTTTTTTTAAAAAAATTTTAAAAAAAGATTTAAGAATTTATTAGGTGTTGCTGAGAATGTCAACAAGTAGGGAAACCCGGGCATTCCATTAAACCCCCACTTTCCAACCTATAACCCGCTGATGGAAACCCTTTTTTGGGTTTTAATTTAGATTTTGTAGGTCCACCACCCCGGCCAAAGTCCGGGGAAAACAAATTTATTTACGAAGGATAAGGGGTAAACCAGATATCCTAACAATTCCCAACCGGTATTAATACTTTTAAAACTATTTTAAAACTTTTTCCAAAATTTCTTTTTTTGGCATTCCCAAAACTATTCAAAGTGATCAAGGAATAACTTCACTTCCAAAAAGGGGGGCATTAACTAGGTTAGGGGTAATCCACAACTTACTTCGCCATCATCCCCCGGGGCCCTAGGCGCCTTTGGGAAAAATTCCATCGACGTTAAAAAACCCCGATGAGAACTTTCATGCACTTTCCCCCACAGACTGGGTGAATCACTACCTTTTTTGCTTTCTCAGTAAGAGAGATTTCAAGAAATCTAGGGGGGAGCCCCCCATTGGGGGAAAAGGGACGAGGTCCCCTGCCAAAAGGTGGATTTGGGGGGAAAAATTTTTCCCAAAACTTACAACCCGTCTTTAATTGCAAAGGGGGCACGTCCCCGAAGGGCCCAAACCCAAAGACAGCTCCCAAAATAAAGATGAAACAGAGGTTTGAAAGAAGTGCACAATTCCCTCCTTCCATTCCCGGAGACAAGGTGTTGGAGGGAACCCCATACCTGGCCACACCTTGAAAAAAACTAGGGTTTACGGGGGCCCATAATTTAGGAAAATTATCTGATGTAAACCCTGGGTAGTTTCCCCCTTTATAAAGACCTTAAAAAATAAAACTTACCATTAATTTAATTAAAATTTTTTATACAAGATAAAATCCCAGTAATGACTTGTCCTCTACCTCTGAGGACGACTTGATTCTTTTCACTCATCTCTGAAATTAATGTTAAACTTTCAACCCCTTTCCCAAAGGGTCCTAGCCCTTTAATGGAGGGACCATCTGGGAAAAGCAAACAAAAGTTTAACTGACCTTCACAGAAAACCTAAATTTTTCGGGGTTTCCGGGAAAAAGTACGTTTGTTATCATGATGGGGATTTGGGGAAAATCTAAACCCCTTTAAAACCCCCCCTAAAGTTTAACCCCGAAAGGAGGCACTTGCAGGAAGTAGGGAAATTTTTTTGCCATGGTTTTGTGGGGGAGTCATTAGTCCAGGTTTTAACCCTGCATCCTTTTTTTTAAAAGGCTGAAGGAGGGTTTTTTGAGGCCCGATTTTGGGTGAATGAGGCCCCCAAACAGATGCTACCCTCTTCCCCGTTTTGGATGATTTAATTTACTTTTTTGGGGGGAAGGCCATTTTTTTTTCCAAGGAACCCCCTTAAAGGGTTAATATCAGGACCTTTGAGGATAAGGGAAAAGGAAAATTCCCGCTTGTAATTCCCGGGGGCCCTAAAATTTCCCCCTTTTGGGAAAAGAAAAATTTCCCCTTCATTCCAAAAATTATCCATCAGGGATTAAAGGACTTGAAGACACGGCGTACCCAGATGTATTGTTGGGGTTGATACTTTGGGGCCCCAACCCCCTTTGACCAAGGTTTTTTATGAGACCTTTCAGAGTTCCATTTAACAGGGTTTAATTTTTCTAAAACTTCCTTTTGGGCCAAAAAACAATACTTTTTAGGCCAAATAGGTATTTAAAATTTCAAACCCCCAAATGGCTGTTCCCCCCTATTAAAAAATTTTCCAGTTCCCAAGATAGGGAAAACCTTCAAGTTTCTAGGGGATGATAGGGTTTCAAAGATTCAAAAAATTTCTCAGATATTGTAGCCCCCCTTATTCTCTTACCAATACAAAGTTCCCTTTAATTAAACCCCGATTGTAAAAATGTTTTGATAAAACAAAAGAATATTGTGTACGACCCATTCGCCCCGAACCCCTTTTTAAAACCTTTTTTATTACAGGTTGATGCTTTAGAGTCTGGGGTTTGGGGATCAAAAACGAGAATGAGGGAGTTGCAGCCTGTAGCTTTTTTATTCTGCTAAGTTATGCATCAGAGGGCTTTTCTCTACCATTGGGAAAAAAAAACTTCCCTTGGTAATGGCTTTGGGGGCATTTCATGTTTAGGGGGAGACATCGAGGGGCCGTCAAGGACAAATCCTAGTAATTCCAAAACCCTGAAGAACCACAAAACAAGGCCCTGGCTGACGCTAAGGTTTCAGCCCAAATATTACTATTGACATATTGGGGGCAAAGGGAAAAAGTTAAAACTCCCTTATCAGAGCCCCCAATACAATTTACTTAGGGGATTTAAGGTTTTTTGGGAAAAACCCTTTCCCCCTTTTTTTTTTTATCCCCTTTTGGGGGCTTTTTTTTTTTGGGGGGGGTGGCTACCGGCCCCTTTTATTTTTGGGCCCTAAGCAGCCCTACGACGTTTTCCCTTGGGTTTTGGGTTTTTTTGTCACGGGGAAAAGCTGAGGCCCCCCCTAAGAGTTGGATGGTGAGAGAAAAAGGGGGCCCAATTTTTTGCCACGGCACGGTTACACCGGGAGGTGGAGCCCTTTAACTCTAGCCTTTCCCTGGGGTGTGGGGATGCAAGAGACGGAACTTTTTTCCCGGGGCCCCAAAACCCTTTATTTTGGGTTTTCTCCCCAAAACCCGCGAACCAGGGCTGAGTTGGGGATGGGGCCCCCCCAACTAGGACCAGGTTTCCCGCCAATAAGAAATTTGGGTTTTGGGAATCATAGGGTTTGGGGACCACTCTCCCTGTTTTCCTTTTTTTATTCCCATTCCCAGAGCTAAGGAAGGTTTGCTTTCTTTTTGGCTTTTATTTTGCCTTTTCCCAAAGGGGATTTATACTTAAACTCTGTACATAGTGTACATATTTTTGGTGAAGGAAAAATAATCAAAAAACCTTTTTTTGCCGGTTTTTTTTGTTCCCCTTTTCAACCCCGGGAAAAAAGGATTTTGGGCCCCGGGGGTAATATTCCCCCTATAAGATGAACTGGAGGAAAAATTGGGGGTTCCGACGTTCCAACGCTTACGTTGGGCTGCCCTACTGTTCTAGGAAAACAAAATTTTATTGGGTGAGACCATCAACACTGGGGACCGAGCCACGGGGGCATGACACCCGGTTTTTTGTTTTCAGAAAGTCGATTAATTAAAGCAAAAGCCCCGGGGGTCGCCCAAAAAAACAAAAAAAATAAGCCCCCGGAAACTCTAATTAGACTAATTAAAGCTGAATAAGCCCCAGGGGCTCAAACTAGACTAATTAAAGTTGAATACACCCCAGGGATTCATACTAGGCTAATTGAAACTAAATAAGTCCCAGGTACTCAAATTAGGTTAATTAAAACTAGTTAAGCCCCAAAGAGCCAACAAACTGTTTTTTAGGGCTTTTAAAAAATGCAATTGAACTTTTCTTTAACCATTCACAAGCCTTTTTTTTGTTCAGTATATTTTTCAGCAAATATCATGGATGTGAAGATGGCCAATTTAATTCCAATCTACAAGAAGAGAGATAGGTTCCTACCACTGAAATGCCTATAACGGCTTGTTTTGGTAGGTGCTGTACGCGGTGGTTAAATGATACGTCTTCTTCGGAGGCCCTTTCCATTGAAAAGTGGGAGGGGTTCAAGGTTTGGGAAGGGGCCCATGGCCCGGGAGGGCCAAGCCCAAAAAGGGGAGAGGCTGGGGGGCCTGTGCCCCCATGCCGGGCCGTGGAGTGGGGGGCGAGGCAAGTCTGGGAAATGAAGGGGAAGGCCTAGGTGGCAGTACCAGCATAGGGGAAAAATGAACTGCTGGCAGAAGATGGGTTTTTCGGAGAAGGGACAGGCTGTCTAACCCTCCTTTCAAGGGAAACCTAACTTTAAAAATGGGCAAAATTAAAATGGGAAAAACAGATAGTTATAAATCACCTTAATGAATACGGAATTTTTTCAACGGGGCGTAAATAGATATATAAGGAAAGGGAAATTTTTCCCAAAAATTTCAATTTTTTTATTTGGTTTTCCCCACTGCAGATGGGGTAAAGGAGAAAAAAAGTTTATTTATTTTTTTTCAAAATCTGCCATTCATGGAAAAGTTTCCCTTTTAAAATTTTTAAAAATCAAAACTAAACGCTAAACCCACAAGGTCATAGAGTGCTGAAGGGCAGGATTTACACGATGAAATTTTCCAAGATCCGAGATCCCAAAGGGCCCGTTCAGATAGAGGAAAAATAAGGGGAAATTTTAATGTACAAAAGGGTTTTTTTCTACAAAAAATTCTAAAAAGAAGAAAAAAACCCCTAAGGGGTAGACTGCGCAGGTACAAATTTAAAATTTTGCTAACATTGTGAAAACCTTGGCAACGGTGGATTCAGCGCAACTACTGAAGAGTGCCTTTTCCAAAACGTTGAAAACTTTAAAGTGTTCATGGTCTTTACTAAAAGAAAGTTTGGCATTCACTTTGAACAGTGTAAATTTAAATTTGCCAATTTTATTATATAAATTGATTTTCATGTAAAACTAAAACCGCCTCTTCGGGGGACTGAAGATTTCATTTAGTTTTGGGGTGTATAGAAAAAAATTTAAAATTTTTTTGATTTTTTTAAATGACTTTCTAAAAAAAAAATTTTTTATATAGGGCTGCAAAAGAATTTTTTAAAAGAACTTATAAAAACTGGGGAAATATTTTTTAAAATCGGAAATTTTTAACAGTTCCATATTTTATGTTTTAATTTAAAAAAATATTTTTGGGTTTTGCCAGCAAAAATATGTTTTTAAAATTTTTAAAGGGAAAGGGTTTTAACGTATTCTCCAATTTTTTTAAAATTTACCCCCTTTTTCCTAAAAACCATAATTAGGGTTGGGGGAAAGTTCATATTGGGTGCACCCCTAAATTTTTTTAGCCCCCCATTCTCAGTTTTACAATCTTAAAAAATTTTGAAAAACTTTTAAAGGCTTCTTAAAAATGAATTTACTTATATATATATATAAATATATATATATTATATATATATATATATATATATATATATATAATTTTATATATATATATATATATATATATATATATATTAAAAAAGACACAGTAAACAGGTGATTTTTGAATATTTAAAAACCCTTTAAAAAATAAAACCAAATTTGGATTACTCACATACGGGGAAACCCTCTCGATAATGTGAGAACAAAAGGGGTTTTAATTTTCTTTTTTTTCAAAAGTTTGGGTTTTTTTATATATTAAAGAGAAAAAATATATATATATATAAAAAAAAAAATATATATATATATATATATATATATTGTGTGTGTGTGTGTGTGTGTGTGGGAAAGGGGTGTGTGTGTGTGTGTGTGTGTGTGTGTGTGTGTGTGTGTGTTAGTTGTGTGTGTGTGTGTGTGGCCCAAAAAAAGGAAAAAAATAGTGAAATTCCAAGTACTTGGACTTTTTACATTACAAGGGAAATATAAAAACAATACATCAAAAAAGGGAAAGGGAAAGGGGTGAAGACTTTCCCCCACCATCACATCCCACAACAAAATAAGAACATAAGAATGGAGGAACATTTTGAAGGTCACTGGGCCCCTACAAAGGTCCTTTTCAACACGACCCCCACCCAAAGTTTTCCCAAGAATATCCTCCCACCCCAAAAACACCAATCAAACCCCGCCCTCCCCCTCATATTTTCCAATCCCTTTTTAAAGCCACCCAATTTAGTTTTTCGATCAACCAATTTTGGGGATTGTTCCATGCATCCAAAACTCCCGGAAAACCAGTACTTACCTATGTCCTTTTTAAATTTTAAATTTATCCAACTTAAGTCCATTATTTCGGGGTTTTATTTTGGGTTTGGGAAACCCCGGAAATTTTTTAATATCTCCTTTGTTTTTCTCCATTTATAATTTTAAAAGAATCCCCCCCTCATTCCAAAGGGCTTCCAGAGAGTGGGGGATTCCCGGGCTCTAGCCCCCCTGAGATTCCTTAAAAAGAAATCATTTTTACTGACTTAGAAACACCAAACCCGTTAATTTATTATTTTTTTATATTATTTTTCCAAATTTTTTAAAAATTAAAATTTAGTGAAAGGAAAAATTATATTATTTAAAATGATTTTTTGGGGGAAAAGGGTTTAATTTTATTTGTCGATCGGGGTTGTTTTCAAATTTTCCTTTGAAAATCAACTGGGGACAGATTTGGGAAACCCTGCAAAAGGGTTTTCCAAAAATAAGAAAAATTGATCAAGCAAAATCCACTTCCAAAATATAACTGAACATGTTTCATAAAAAACAAAATTTTGAAAAAAATATGAATATTTCCTTTTTGGGTTTTTAAATTTGTATTCATTTATAATTAAAAAAAATTTAAAAAATTTTTGAACATTAAACAAGTAATAAATCTTTAAATTTTGGGAGAATTAGGTGTTTCAAGAGTTGGGTGTCGTCACAATTTGGGGATGTTGGTTTTTTGTGGGTATGATGGGGGAGGTGGGTCTTTTACCATTTATAAAAACCCTTTCCAGGGATTGTTTTTCAGTTCCTTTAAATTGGGGAGAATACACAAAGTGCTTGGAACCAATTTTTTTTAAGGTTTCTTTTGGGATATTTTGGGTATCACCTTTTTGGGGATCTTTTAGGAAAATATATAGAAATATATATATATATATATATATATATATATATATATATATATATATATATATATATATATATATATATATATATATATGTATGTATGTATTTTGTATATATATATATATATATATATATATATATATATAATATATATATATATATATATATAATTATATATAATATATATATTATATTTTATATATATATATATATATATAATATACATGTATATATATATATATTTTAAATTTTAAATTACGAACGAGTGGAAAATTGGGTTTGGCAACAAACATTAACCAAGGGTTTTGTTTTTATTGGTTGGGTTTATTTGGGGAAGAGAAACCCAGATGATGTGGGTTTTAAGTGTCATTTGGTTTGGGTTTCCATGAGTGTTAGAACATTTGGTTTTGATCCTTTGGGTATCAAGGGGTTGAAAAATATAATATATATAAAAAAAATATATTTGGGAGAGAAAAATAATAAATAAAATATAGAGCTAAATGGTTCAGATATGTTGATGATATTTTGTGTCTTATGCCCATAAATGTAGATATACACCATTTCTTTGGAAAATTAAATAGCTTAGCCCATTCAATAAACTTTACTGTTGAGTTTGAAGAAAATAACTCATTGCCTTTTCTAGATGTTTTAATTATTAAGGGTAATAATGAATTCAAATTTAAAATTTACAGAAAACCTACAAATAACTGTTCCTATGTCTACTATTATTCTTCGCATCAAGATAGAGTCAAACTGTCTGTTTTCTCATCAATGTTTTTGAGAGCTTTACGAATCTGTAGTCCTGAGTTCATAGATGAGGAAATATCCAAAATTTATGAAATAGGTAATGATTTAAAATACCCAAGAAATGTAATTGATAAATCTTTTGAAGTTGCTAGAAATACTTTTTACAATCCAAAAAGGGACAACCAGCCTTATTCAACTAAAAAATATGTTGGTTCTCCCTTACCATGAAAACTTGGTTGATATGCCTTCTCTTCTTAAGACTTTTAATATTAAAGTTGTATTCAAAAATCTTGATACAGTAAAAAAAACTTTTGATAAAGAATTCCCCCCAAAATACTGATGGATGTATCTATAAGATTCCATGTAAAATTTGCGATAAAGTTTATTACGGTCAAACTGGTAAAAGTCTCGAACTAAGATTAAAACAACATAAATATAGCATTAGAACTGGACAAGATTCCAATGCTCTATTTATTCATGTAAGAGATTTTAACCATCCAATTGATTTTCAAAAAGTTGAGAAAGTAGTATCAAGCAAGTCCATGGTCGACAGGAATATAATTGAATCTTGTTTCATAAAAAGCAGTTTTGACAATAATATGAATATTTCCTTTGGTTTATATAAATCAGATCCATTTATAATTAATAGAATTTGGGAAGAATTTAGTAATACACTGGAAAAATAATAATTTTTAAATTTTCTTGGGTAGAATAGTTTGTTGGTGGGTTGTGCAAAGGACCTGTCCAGTTGGGCCGGCGCGCGTCAGGTGTTTAACTGTTGTGGGATCTGATAGTGAGGTGTTGGCCAGACCCCCTTATATACCTTCCTTGGATGCTTTACTTTCATAGTTCCTTGATAATGTGAGTAGTCACGAAAGCGCTTGGAATTTCTTTATTCTTTCACAGTGGTTGTTTTGCATATATACATACATATATATATATATATATATATATATATATATATATATATATATATATATATATATATATATATATATATTATATATATATATATATATGTATATATATATATATATATATATATATATATATATATATATATATATATATATATATGCAAAACAAGCCACGGGGGATGGTGGAAATCTTTAACTGAGAGAGCCTGTGGGAGTTGACAAACATGCACTGAGCTACTAGGAGAAAACTTCCCCTCACTCCTTCAGTTGCTGCCTTGCAACATTGCATAGCTCCTGATGAGAAGTGTGAAAGTACCTGAGCTAAAGATTCCCACTCCCCATGGCTTGTCTTGCACAGTTAAGATCGCCTGTCTGCGATTTTTTGCAATATATATATATATATATAGCAAAGAAATCACGAAACAAGTGATTTTAAAACATTTACCAAACTGCGGCATGCCAGGACTCGACCCTACGAACCTTACACTACCTTCAGAGATAGCACAATGTACGTATCGCCTTACCACTTGAGCCAGCGATCCTACAAGAATTACGCATGCAGCTGAGCTTCATGTTTTTCTCGTGATCTGAGGACACTCGTGGCAGTGGTATCTCGAGGATTAATTTCAGCCTCCCCCTGTTTGAATACCCACCTCAACAAGCAGTCTATATAGCAATGAAATCACGAAACGAGTGATGTTAAATCATTTACCAAACTGCAGCAGGCCAAGACTCGACCCTACGAATCTTATACCGCCTCCAGAGACAGCACAATGTATGCATCGCCTTACCACTTGAGCCAGCGATCCTACAAGAATCACACATGCAGCTGAGCTACGTGTTTTTCTCGTGATCCGAGGAAACTCGTGGCAGAGGTATCTCGATGAATAATTTCAGCCTCCTGTTTGAATACCCACCTATATAAGCACTCTATATAGCAATGAAATCATGTCCAAACCATCTCAACAACCCCTCCTCAGCCCTCTGGATAATAGTTTTGGTAATCCCACACCTTCTCCTAATCTCCATACTATGGATTCTCTGCATTATATTCACACCACTCACTGCCCTCAGGCATGACATCTTCACTGCCTCCAGCCTTCTCCTTGTTGCAACATTCACCACCCCTGCCCCACACTCATACAAGAGCGTTGGTATAACTATACTCTCACACAATTCTGTGGTTCTTGAGATCTGTTCAAGACTCATTCCATTAATTAACAAAAAGAAAGAGAAGATGTAAACTAGAAAGAGAGAGACGTTCCCTATATGACGAAGGCAAACAGTCACAGAGCTGCTGAGTGGGGTCAATATATCTGAAATACGAAGGGAAGCACAAGTCAATGAAATTGCAAATATCGAACTTAAGCTGAAGGAATCTTATGGGAGACAAGAATCACAGAAAGAACTAAAAGCCATAAAGAAAATTTAAAAAAAAAAAAATAATTCTCTTATGCCAAATCTAAGAGAAAAACAACATCCAGTATTGGGACCCTGCTTAGGCGGGATGGGACATACACAGATGATAGCCAAGAAATGAGTGAGATACTAAAGTCCCAGTATGACTCGGTGTTCAGCGAGTCACCGCCCACTCTAAGGGTCGACAATCCAAATGAATTCTTTATGAACGAAACCCAAAATTTGGTCATCCCAAAACTCTCGGATATTATTATAACTCCACAAGATTTTAAAGAGGCAATTAATGACATACTCATGCACTCTGCCCCAGGCCCAGACTCATGGAATTCCGTACTCATCAAGCACTGCAAGAAGTCCCTATCGCGTGCCTTCAGCATTTTATGGAGAGGGAGCATGGATACAGGGGCCATCCCACACACGATAAAAAAAAAACAGACATAGGCCCACTCCACAAAGGTGGCAGTAAAGCAATTGCAAAGAACTACAGACCGATAGCACTAACATCCCATATCAAAAAAATCTTTGAGAGGGTTCTAAGAAACAAAATAGCCAACCAACTAGATACCCATCAGTTACACAACCCAGGGCAATACGGGTTTAGAGCAGGTCGCTCCTGCCTGTCCCTGCTACTGGACCACTATGACAAGGTCCTGGATGCTGTAAAGGATAAACAAGATACAGATGTAGTATACACAGACTTTGCAATAGCTTTCGACAAGTGTGACCATGGTGTATTAGCACACAAAATGCAGGATAAAGGAATAACGGGAAAAGTTAGTAGATGAATCAACAACTTCCTGACAAATAGAACACAAAGAGCAATAGTAAACAGAGTAAAGTCCCAGGCAGCCATGTTAAAAAGCTCTGTCCCACAAGGCACAGTACTCACTCCCATTCTATTCCTTATCCTCATTTCTGACATAGACAGAGATGTAAGCCATAGCTCTGTCTTCCTTTGCGGATGACACCTGGATCACCATGGCAGTGACCCCCCATCGAAGAAACTGCAAGCGGACATCAACCAAATCTTCGAATGGGCCACTCAAAACAATATGAAGTTCAACAAGGAGAAATTTCAACTACTCAGAAGTGGAAAACTTGAAGAAATTAAAAATGTGTCAGGGTATACCACAAATTCTAACCATACAATAGAGCAGAAAAGTAATGTGAAGGACCTGGGAGTGATAATGTCAGAGAATCTCGCCTTCAAAGACCACAACAATGTATCGACCTCATCCGTTAGGAAAATTATAGGATGGATAATGAGAACCTTCAAAACTAGGGACGCCAAGCCCATGATGATTCTCTTCAAATCGCTTGTGCTCTCTAAGCTGGAATACTGCTGTACACTAACTGCCCCCTTCAAGGCTGGAGACATTGCAGACCTGGAGAGTGTACAATGAACTTTCACGGCACACATAAGTGCGATAAGGCACCTAAACTATTGGGAATGGTTGTAGGTCCTTGATCTGTACTCCCTCGAACACAGGCGAGAGAGATACATGATAATATACACTTGGAAGGTCCTGGAGGGATTGGTACAAAACTTGCACACGAAAATCACTCCACATGAAAGCAAAAGACTCGGCAGGAGATGCAACATTCCCTCGATGAAAAGCAGGGGTGCCACGAGTACACTGAGAGACACGCAATAAGTGTCCGGGGCCCAAGACTGTTCAATTGCCTCCCAGCATACATAAGGAGGATTACCAATAGACCCCTGGCTGTCTTCAAGAAGGCACTGGACAGGCACCTAAAATCAGTACCTGACCAACCGGGCTGTGGTTCGTACGTCAGCTTGTGTGCGGCCAGCAGTAACAGCCTGGGCGATCAGACCCTGATCCACTATGAGGCCTGGTCTCAGAACGGGCCACGGAGGCGTTGATCCCCTAAACCCTCTCCAGGTAAACTCCAGGTAAACACAATTTCCTCTTTGCTTTCATGAATAAAGTTCTTTGTCCCATCTATCCTCCAACAGTTGTTTATATCTTACCCTAACTGTCCCCTCCTTTAGTTTATAAATCTTCATCTCTCTCTTCCTTGATGCTTCCATTTCCCTTGTATCCCATCTACCTTTCACTCTCACTGTGGCTACAACTAAAAAGTGATCTGATATATCAGTGGCCCCTCTATAAACATGTACATCCTGAAGTCTATCCAACAGTCTTTTATCTACCAATATGTAGTCCAACAAACTACTCTCATTACGCCCAATATCATATCTTGTATACTTATTTATCTTTTTTCTTAAAATATGTGTTACCTATAACCGAACCCCTTTCTTCATTTACACCTGGCACCCCAAACTTACCTACCACACCCTCTCTAAATGCTTCTCCTACTTTAGCATTTAGGTGTCCTACCACAATTACTCTCTCACTTGGCCCAAAAGTTCCTACACACTCACTCAACATCTCCCAAAATCTCTCTCTCTCCTCTACACTCCTCTCTTCTCCAGGTGCATACACACTTATTATGACCCACTTTTTACATCCGACCCTTATTTTAATCCACATAATCCTTGAATTTATACATTTATATTCCCTCTTCTCTCTCCATAACTGATCGTTTAACATTATTGCTACCCCTTCCTTAGCTCTAACTCTCTCATATACTCCTGACTTAATTCCATTTATTTCTCCCCACCGAAAGTCTCCTACCTCCTTCGGCTTTGTTATGCTTAGAGCTAGGACATCCAAACTCTTTTCATTCATAACATTAGCAATCTTTTCTTTCTTATCATCCACACTACTTCCGCACACATTCAAACATCCCATTTTTTTAGTTTTTCTTTTCCTTGTTTTTAGTAGTTTACACAGAAGGGGTTACTAGCCCATTGCCCCTGACATTTTAGTCGCCTCCTACGACACGAATAGCTTATGGAGGAAGAATTCTGTTCCACCTCCCCATGGAGATTAGAGAAAAAAACAAGAACAAGAACTAGGAAGAAAATAGAAGAAAACCCAAAGGGATTAGTATATATATGCTTGTACATGCATGTGTAGTGTGACCTAAGTGTATGTAGAAGTAGCAAGACATACCTGCAACCTTGCATGTTTATGAGACAGAAAAAGATACCAGCAATCCTGCCATCATGCAAAACAATTACAGGCTTGTGTTTCACACTCATTTGGTAGGACGGTAGTACCTCCCTGGATGGTTGCTGTCTACCACCCTATTACCTATAATATATATATATATATATATATATATATATATATATATATATATATATATATATATATATATATTCAGATATATATATATATATATATATATATATATATATATATATATATATATATATATATATATATATATATATATATATAAAGTACAGTTTGGAAATCTCACACAGCCATTTCAGTGCTTCGAGACGTAACTGACTGCTTCCCACTTTGTGTTAGATTCTTTATGTTTTAACTCTACACCTCTTGCCAACACCCGAGCATTCACTCCTCTAACAACTCCATCTATATATTGAACAGCCATAGTGATATCACACATCCCTGTCTAAGGCCTACTTTTACTGGGAAATAATCTCCCTCTCGCCTACATACTCTAAACTGAGCTTCACTATCCTCGTAAAGACTCCTCACTGCTTTCAATAACCTACCTCCTATTCCATACATTTGCAACATGTCACACTGCCCCCCTATCCACCCTATCACACATCTCTTCCAAATCCATAAATGCCACAAAAACCTCTTTACCCTTATCTAAATACTGTTCACCTATATGTTTCACTGCAAGCACTTGGTCCACACACCCCCTACCCTTCCTAAAGCTTCCTTGTTCATCTGCTATCCTGTCTCCGTCTTACTCTTAATTCTTTCAATAACAACTCTACCACACACTTTACCAGGTATGCTTACTGCTTCCTTAACTCACCTTTTTTTTAAATATTTCCTTCCCCATTCCACCTTAAATTTTCATTTATATTAAGAACTTATTATCATGGGTCATAACATTAGCACCTCTTTCCCTACCACTCCATAATGCCAAGACATTACAACTTAAAAAATATCTATACTTCGACAAAGCTTCCTTAAAAATTTGGATATTTCCTTGAATGCATTATAAAGAAAAGGTTGACTAATTACACGAACAAAACTCCATCTTGCTTTATTTAAATTTCATATTGTTAAGAAACATCATGCTGTATGTAATTTACTACTCTTAAAGTCATTTACAAAGGAATAAGAAATGAATTGTACTATGTCGTAACAATTATTCAGATACATAACTGGCTTGTTATTTTAATTATATGAATTATGTTGAGATCAGGATTAATTACTTATTTCAAACACATTCAACTGCAACTCTAAAGCAAATAAAATCACAGAAAAGATTCCTCTACAATAAGTAATATTTAAAATCTGAAACTCGATTTGATTGCAAAATATAAGGATGACTGTACCTTTAAAGGCATATAACTAATACATCAGATATATAAAATAATTTATACTAGCTAATGTAGACTCAACAACACAGAAACTAAGACAAATCAGGGCCGATGGAGACGTTGGAAACTCTTCGTAGTAGTAAATAGGTTAGGTTAAGTAAAGTCTGTCAGGAAACAGGACAAGTGGTTCCTGAGGCTGTGGTTTCAGTCATGTAATGAGCCGCCACTGGAGCTTCTGGTCATTTTACCGAGGCCTTCACTGGCTTACTAGTCTACCCCTTTAAAACTGGTATTGCAGTGTATAGTAAACAGTATGTGGATATGAATGCATACGTGTATCCACTCAATCCTTGTTATAACAAGAGGCGATGATTGGTACACGAGTTGCCGATTTCTGCTTGCAATATTCATCCCTGTGTTAAACTTAGTGCTGATATAAAGCATGCAAGGGAAATTCTGTAATTACTAATCGTTCCCACTGACAAACTATAAAAAATTATAGCAGTACCTGCATTATAGTGTAATATTAGCATTAAAAAATCTCTTCTCATCTCTCTCTTTTTCTTCACTCTCTTTCTTTTTCTCTCTATCTCATCGAGTGACACATTCACTCATTTTTCTTGTGAAATCATAACTTAGATCAACCAAAAATGATCGCAAATGGATAAACAAGAGATTGAAACATCTCATTCGTCAAAAGAGAGGTATATATAGGCGTATCAAAAGAGGGGCTGGACAGTTAAGAAATCAATATATTCAATTAAAGAGACATTAAATAATGATTCTTAAGCGAAAATAATAATAATAAAAGTGTGTTTTATATGTGTGTGTACGTGTGTGTGTATGTCGTGCAGAGTAGGTAAAACTTGCGATTTTGGCTTAAATAGCAACGCTCTTCTTGCCGAATAAGGCAAGTGTAAATCTGTGTGTGTGCAATAATTTCACAAAAATCATTCTGAACCTAACGAAAAAATATATTTCATTGTCGTGAAGAATAGGTAAAACTTGCGATTTTGGCATAAATAACAAAGCTAATCTTGCCATATAGGACAAGCGAAAATTTGTGCATGCAATAATTTCCCAAAAATCATTCTGAAGCTAACGAAAAAATATATATTTCATTGTGTTTGTTTATTAAATAATTATAAACATCTCTAAAATATATTTAGCTGGATCAGACTAAATTAAATTTCGCTTGTTATAATAAGGTTAGCTAAGTTTTCTAAGATTATTTTGATACAAAGTTATAAATATTTACAATAACATTAATGAAAAAAATATATCTTTAAACGTATAAGAGAAAACTTTAGAATGGACTTAATTTTAAATGAGTTCTTGCTAATTGACCAGTTTTACCTATTAGGCACGACATATATATATATATATATATATATATATATATATATATATATATATATATATATATATATATATATATATATATATATATATATAATATATATATATATAACACATCGGCCGTTTCCCACCAAGCCAGGGTGGCCCGAAAAAGAAAAGCTGTCATACATGAATAACATGCGTCACACTACATAAGCTTCTTAAACATATGAAATTACATTACATTCAATAAGATAACAGATAGGAAGGTTATTATATTCCACTTGCGCCTTCATTAAGACATCCGACTCCTTATTTAACTTTTAACCAACTATATTTTTTTTCAATCAATAATATGTCCTTGGAAATATTTAAGTAGGGATTCACCAGATTGATTACAGTTTCCACGCACTCCCTGGATGACTGCTACTTCTTCCTTAAGTTTTACAAGAAGCTCAATTCTCTTCTCGAAGTTATGTCGTTTCTGCATCTTCTCAGACTCAATCATTAGGTCAATGTATTCCTTTGTTGACAATGGATTGGGCTTGAGGGCAATTTCCTCTAATCGTTCTACATGACTCTGGGCTTCCTTTATCATGTCAATAAGGATCTGTGCATGTTGATTTATGTCATTTTCTATGGCTTTGATGGCACCTTCTTTGTCAAGTTTTCCTTTGGAAGCTTTCTCATAGCGGTCCAAAAGTTCCTGCACTGTGCGAGTTTCCTTTATCCAAGTGTGTTCATACCTGAACCCCATGTTCTTATGAATGTCCCAATAACACTTCTCTGGACAAACTCTACAATAGTTATCTGTCATTGCCCAGCAACCAGCTTTGTTAGCATCATCAGGAATATAACATGGATAATGGCAAGTCATGTTACATTTTATACAATTAGTCACATTTTCCCTGGCTTTCAAGTCAATTTTGGTTATCTTGGGAACTTCAACTTCTTCCTGATAATTTGCACTGCCTTTCATATCATCATCAAGACGGGTCAACATATCTCTCTCTTGATTCAAGTTTGAAAGCATTCCCAAGCCTAAATGAATCTGATTCTGTAAACCGATTACCACTAACTGTAGGCGACTTCGTTCCTCAAGCACCTGTTTGGTAAGTGTTAGACTTGCTGGAGAAGTTTTTCCTAACTTTAAAAAGAAATTTGTCATGCTTTTGTAACCCATCTCCCAGAACAACTTACAAATGTATGCTGAATCTTCATCATCTGAATCATCACTACTTCCTCCATCTCCACCAGTGTTACGAGCATAGAGTGCACTGTTGTTGAACTTGTAAAATCCAGAGTAGTGTACTTCAGCTTCTTTAAGTGCATCTAACACAGGAGGAGTCTTTGCATCGGCAAATGTAGCCATAATATAAATATTATCCTTAATATCTTTACCAAACATTGAAGAAAGGCCATCATAGACATACCTCTGAGTCTGAGTCAATCTTGCAGCAGAAGCAGGAGTAACAAAACCAACTCCATCAACCTGATCAATTCCATAATCTTGTTTCAGAAACATTTCTAGCTGTTTCATCATATCACGATCACGCTGAATGCCTCTGGTGTCTCCAAAACCTGGAGTATCAATGAGCACATAATTGTACTCGAAGGGCATTCCTGGTAATTGGTAGAATGCATAAGCTGTGATCAGATCTGTCTGACTCTCTGCCTGGGAGCGCTTAGGGGCATTTTTATCGTCAATAAGAACCAGTCTAAAGTCGTCAGTGAAGTCAATCCGATATATATAGTTCACCAT
Organism: Cherax quadricarinatus; assembly: GCF_038502225.1. Classification (NCBI taxonomy): domain Eukaryota; kingdom Metazoa; phylum Arthropoda; class Malacostraca; order Decapoda; family Parastacidae; genus Cherax; species Cherax quadricarinatus. The sequence continues at coordinate 70,464 of NC_091347.1, read as the reverse complement.
GGCATTGATGAGAGTTGTCTTTCCAGTACCTGTGGCACCCACTAAGAGAATCACCTTTGTTGGCCTATTTGTTTTCTGTCCAAGAGACATCTTCTGCACCTTATCCTTATCATTTTTGTGTTCCACATTCATCTCCAGTTTTCGTATTTCAAGACCCTCTTCATATTCATGCCGTCTGCTGAAAATGTCTTTTGCTCTGGTCTTCAGCAGTGTCTTTTCATAACCAGCTGAGACAGCCAAATTTGTTGGTGCCATTGTCTTCTCAGGTGAACCTTGGAATTCTGCGAAAATGAATAGGAGCCATCAGTAGTGTTGACGTATTCTTCATCACTCTTGTAAAATGCAATGTTCATCAAAAAACTTCAAATACTATTGCTCGCTTTATGCAGTAGATGCGTTCCAAGATACATGGTAGCTGTATTAACGCAATCAGGCCTTCAACACACAATTCTGCATATTAAGAATGCTTAATACTTTCTTGTGAATTTTGTGGATAGCATATATGGTGAAAGTATACCGCACATGTGGCATTACTGACACAAATGGGATATCTCATAATTGTGAATTCGCATAAACCGGAAGCAAGACGGAATTTTTAGACTAAATAAAATTAAATTAACGGCAGTCCTTACTTTCGTACATATGACAAACATAAGGGTTAAAATTACACTGATCAATCTGTTAAGAAGGAAGGTACTTCATGTCACTGTTACACAGCAAAACCCCGGTGGCCTGGCGTGGCCCGGTGGCCTGGTGGCTAAAGCTCCCGCTTCACACACGGAGGGCCCGGGTTCGATTCCCGGCGGGTGGAAACATTTCGACACGTTTCCTTACACTTGTTGTCCTGTTCACCTAGCAGCAAATAGGTACCTGGGTGTTAGTCGACTGGTGTGGGTCGCATCCTGGGGAACAAGATTAAGGACCCCAATGGAAATAAGTTAGACAGTCCTCGATGACGCACTGACTTTCTTGGGTTATCCTGGGTGGCTAACCCTCCGGGGTTAAAAATCCGAACGAAATCTTATCTTATCTCTTAACAGAATCTAGTTTATTTTTTTAAAAAAAATGGGCAACACAGATAAGATAATACATTCTAATCATGTTTTATAATTGCCAAATCTAAGATATTTCTTTTCAGCCAAGATGAACTGAGAACTAAAATTCTGGCTTCCCATCATTTTGCTGGGTTACTGCAAGTCCGCCTGTGGTTAAATATTACATTAGATTTCTGTGCTGTTTGAATCGAGTATCAGGTGTTGTGCTAACCTAACATCAGGGAGTTTAAAAGTTTGTCCAATATAAGATAAGTTACAGCTTTTGCACCCAGCCTACACAGGTTCCGGGGGGAATTCTTGATCAACATGCTTTTAACCGTCCTTGAATTCTTGAAGACTACTTGCATGTTAAATTCTTTTTAACGGCGTTCTGCAGAACATATAAATTCTCATTGAATGGGAGAACTAACGCATTCTTAACCTGACAGGTTATCCTAGGTTCATATCTGTAATAAGTCTTCCTAGCTGTTATCAAAGGGTTTTCTATGAACTCCTTAATTAAGGTATAGCTATTTCATTACAATATGAAAGATTTTCGTAACTTTCATCTAGAAACTCTGGGCTGCAAACTCGAAAAGCTCTCAAAAACATTGTGAGACTCCTTTTTACTCTTGTTTCAGGGTCTGAATAGTAATGGATGTAGGAATAAACATTAGTGGCCTTCCTATATACTGTAAACTTGAAATCTGTATCTAACCGGTGGATCAAAACATCTAGGAAGAGGAGTTTGTAGTCAACTTCTTTTTCCTTTTTGAATTTGATAGATGGAACAAGTGAGATAAATCTTTGCAAAAACGTATTCAAATCCACAGAGGTCGGCAACAAGCACAGGGTGCCATCCACATACCTGAAGCACCTTGGCTTAGTGAAGCCTGCTAGGGTATGAGAGATGGAGGGAGAATCGAAGCCTGTTGTAACTCACCACTCACCTAGGTGAGTCAACACGGTTAGTCTTCACGGTTAGTCATCATGGTGAATCATCATGGTTAGTAATTATGGTGAGTCATCATGGTAAGTAATTATGGTAAGTCATCATGGTTAGTCATTATGGTGAGTCTGTAACACTCACTGCAAATTTTGTTGGAAGATATTTTTAATTTATATAAATTTAAACACTTTCGTTATATCTGTTTGTTTATTATGCATAATGCAAAGCACGTTAAATGAAATTAAAGAAAAAAATAAATAAATCAGTTACATTTTTTCTATTGCAATTAAAACGTGATTTAAAACGGAAAACGTCAAAACAAATAAAAGATATTTCTTTCATCTTTTTATTATTTACATAGAGTTTCACTCTTTCCCTCTCCACCATTCCTCTAATACTGTACCAGTACCAGGGAGTTTCACTCCTTTCCTCCAAAAGGCATTCCCCTGGGCGAGACGCGGGGTCTCAACAGGCAATCTATAAATTCATGTAGTTCTTTTACATATATACTATTTAATAAATATATATGTAGATACGAAAATTAATTTGCTGTCTTGATATAAATATTTAACATTCTAAATATCATGCTAAGTGAATTTATTTACTTTAGCGTAATATTTTTTTAATCAACTAGGTAACCTAGGTTGGGTTGATAAAAATAATGAGCTTATCACAACAATATGATACTAACCAACAGCATTCTTATCAGCAACCTGTTTTTATGTTGCACTGAGATAAAAGTCTTCACTAGTCCCAGGCTTCCTAGCTCCAAGGACAATTTATTTACATGCATAAATATGAAAATATTTTGTGGTCTCTGTAGGCTTTTATTTTGCTAAACAGAATCGAAAAAACCGACCTCCGCATGAATCAGATACATGATCTATGTCAAGTAAGGCAACAGCGGCACTTCTCCGCTCCATGGAATATTACCCCATTCCAAACTACCATTCCTCCATTTCCCCCCAAACTACTTCTTAAATCACAACCAAAACTTCGCCTTGAAGCCAAACATGAGGCCTTAAGCTGTACTGATAACTTAGTCACACAGCACACACTCTCGCAAATTATTTACGTTGATGGTTCTGTTCACCAATCCACTGGTGCAGCTGGTAGTGCTGCTGTTGTCGTACAGAGTGATGGCTCTCTTAAAGAAATTGGAGCACGCATCAATAATTGGGCCTCTACCCTTCAGACAGAACTGTTTGCCATACTCCTTGCACTGAAATGCATCTATGTATCAAAGATTGACAGTTTAATTGTAACTGATTCTCTGTCATCCATAAATGCTCTCAACTCATTAAGCATAAATTGTGGCATGCTTGTGTCAGAAGCCAGACACAGGTATGGTAGGATTGTGGACAGTGGAGTCAGAGTGCACATGCTGTGGATTCCATCTCACATTGGTCTTCAGATGCATGATAGAACTGATAAATTGGCTAAGCTGTATGCTTTCACAGAGGGAGTAGATTACAATCTTGGCTTGTCAGGTAGTAGTTTGAGAACAATAATACGAAAAGAACTTCAGCTGAATTTTATGGACTTAAGGCTCAGGGAGATTGACACCAGTGAGTCCATCTATCATCATTCTATCATGCAGGAGGAGCCACATGTCTATGGTGCATCCAACAAAATAAGCAGACTCTTGGATGTTACTACTGCCCGGCTCCGGCTGGGTTACAAGTATCTTTGGCAGGTTAAATCACCACCACCAGATGTAGACCAAACGAAATGTAAACTTTGCCAGATGGACTATTGTCACACCCTGCGTCATTATGTACTGGAGTGCGATAAAATTAATGAATTTAGAAACAACTCACTCAGAAGTGTTCAAGAAATGGCTAAGTATTTTATCCACAGTGGTATATTACAGACCATTCTGGAGAAATACCCTGACTTTGCTAGCTGTAAATAAAGCATTACCACATATGGGCATGTGTGTGTGTGTGTGTGTGTGTGTGTGTGTGTGTGTGTGTGTGTGTGTGTGTGTGTGTGTGTGTGTGTGTGTGTGTTTGTGTGTATGTGTATGAGTGTGTGTGTGTGTGTGTGTGTGTGTGTATGTGTGTGTGTGTGTGTGTGAGTATGAGTGTGTGTGTATGAGTGTGTGTGTGTGTGTGTATGAATGTGTGTGCGTGTGTGTGTATGAGTTTGTGTATGTGTGTGTGTGTGTGTGTGTGTGTGTGATTATGTGTGTGTGTGTATGAATTTGTATGTGTGTGTGTGTGAGAGAGAGAGACTCAGCAATCAACATTTGCACCAATAACTCACTACAGTTGTGACCGGGTGTGGAAGTGTGAATTGCTCATTACTCTAAAATTTGTTCATGATTGCAGCCATGTATACACGTAAGTAACCATTCTTACAGTATTCATTACCTTTGTAACTTGTGAGTTCATTACCTTTGTAACTTGTGAGTTCATTACCGTGTACCTAGTTCAGCCATCAAAACTTTGGAGCCCGGTCCCTGGACCCATAGTGTACCTCTGTAATCTGTAAATACCTTTGTAACTTGTCATGATTGTGACTAGACCTACCTGGAGTTCATTACCTTTGTAAATTGTGAATTCATTACCTCTGTAACTTGCTCAGCTATCAAAACTTTGAGGCCCAGTCCCTGGACCCATTATGTACCTCTGTACATTATGTACCGCCCACTGGATGGGTATGGGGTGCATAATAAACATATTAAACTAACTGCTTTACTGATGGTATAGAATACTGACAAATTGATGAATAAGACACATGCAGCACTTGGGTATGTTTACTGCCAGAATACTATTTCACTTTTGCAACAAGGCGTATTCGACCGAAGAAGCTTGTTGCACTGATGAAACGTATCTGCAATAAAGACGTCCAAGTGTTGCACATTGTCTTTTTCATACTTCTTGCTATGCTTGTAGAGTTACCTATATATCATGGTAACCCCACAAAATGGAATATTTAATTGGGATACACAATAAACATCACCAATAACCGTGGAAATAGCGGCAGCTATTCCTTGAAAGACACTAGGTTCACCTAGCAGTAAAATAGGTACCTGGGTGTTAGTCGACTGGTGTGGGTCGCATCCTGGTGATAAAACTAACCTACTATGCCCAAAATACTCAGCATAACAAGTGGCTTTCTATATAGTAGTATGTTATTGATGTCAGCTATGTCTGTATACTTTGTACATGCACTTGTAGAAATGAAAATTATTATTAATTATGATTATCAAATGGTATACAATACCGACAGGTTGGTAGATAAGACACATAGGCAACAATTTTTTTTTTTTATATTTTATTTGAAACATTACAATACATTAAATAAATAAAAAAGAACACAGTATCAGTTCTTCCACAGAAATTATAAAATTTTCATTGCCGAAATACACTGGACGTTTAACTTTGTGCTGACACAAACTGTCCCTCATCCTCTATACATTATATCCCTTTGCACCTATGTTAAATACAAGATTACACATTACATCAACCAAAATACTTACAATATGCTTTATTATTATAAACAAAGAAGCGCTAAACCTACAATATGCATTAATATTTCACTTTTTTATGGTATTAAGACCTTCATGCAGACATTGTACATAAACAGGTACATATATAACAAAGAAACCAAACACGAACTATAAATAATGGTTCCAGTACTCAGTCTACTGAGTTACTACAATGAGGCATCATGACATTACAACGCTGTCTATAATTTACACAACCGACACTCACCCACACCTGTGAGTAATTTTTTTTTTTTTTTTTTTTTTATTTTTATTAGAAACCTTACAAAAGTACAAAGGATGCATAATAAAGTACAGGAATACAAAACATTCTTTTGTTCTACTAGTACCAGGTTATTCCTTGCGGGAATAAGTATTATAACATCTTGTTATAGCAAAACAATACACGCTAAGACAATCCTCACTAAAGTTTATCAGTCATTAATAGTTGCCGCCGGCCATTGTACCCAAAGAAAACACACCAAAAAGAAACTTTACATAGTTTAACAATATAAAATGAATACCTGACATGTCCTATTACAACAAAAACATCATACAAATGTACAACATCACAAGATTAACCAAAACTACCATAACCAATACAAAACAAAACAAAACCCTAACATACCCGCTATGACAGGGTACAGATTATTGGTTAAGTAATGGTACATTAGATCCTAACCAATAGGAACCAGGAAGGAACATATGATTCCTTTCACAACAATCATAGAGAAACAGTATTTTACTATTATTAACATGTTAACCCTCTAATACAATAAAGCTGATACAGAAAACAGAACAACATGCATGTAAAATACAATAATAAAAGAATCCAAAACAAGTATTTATAACAAACCTCGGCACATTAAAGGCTTTATAACCAAACCCTATACATAATTATACCTCCCACATATGTATATAACCCGAAAATCTTGTCCAGAAGACTGTTGGTTTAACACCATAAAAACATGATAAGACCCAAAACCTATACATACACTTAAATTTTTTCACATAGAACCTTCATCTGACAATAAAAGTTAACATAAGACTAGAGTAGTAATAAGGATAAGGCTGCTGTAATTTGCCAGTCCCAAAAGAACTGACACGTATCTCAGAAAATTTTGTGTTGATACCAACGTGCCAATCTAATTACTTAAAAACGAGATCCTAAGGGCTCGGTATCCTGGCTTTCAAGGAAATTTTAAACCCAGTGAACATAACCATCAGGCTTAGAAATGTAACCCTGGAAACCACACTTATATCTCACTATGACAAACATTCTCGTGAAACATGGCGTACCATCCATACCTAATTCTCACTACCTTCCTCTTACACACTACATCAGTTCCAGAGAAAACCAAAAAACAACCCCCCCCTTTACATCCCCCCATAAGGAGACCACTCCTTTGTCCATCCTCAGGGACCCCGCCTAAGGGAACCCACAGTGAGGTTCCTATAACCTTCCGGGAAACTTTTTTCCCAGGACGCCCCATAAACCAGCCTATTCCTACACTTCGTCCTATAGAATCTAGCCGCCAATGCTTTTATCCTCATATCACCCCTTAATCCCCTCATTCCCCATGAAATGTCCAGATAATCCACTATGATATACATTATAGCCCTTCCAACATCCCTAGGCACTCCCCTTACATCTAGTAGTAAAGCCCTTAAAAGCGGCAAACGACCCCCCCCCAACAGTTTGATAACCCCACCCATCCATGATCTCACCCCCTCCAAGGAGGTACAAAAGAAGACCACATGAAACGCCGTTTCAACATCACCACAAAACTGACAACAAGCCTCTTCCACAAACCCCATACTACGTAACACCTCCTTGGAAGCCAGAATCCCCATGATAAACCTATATACTAATTCTCTTACTCTAGCCGGTATCCGAAGCTTACGAAAATCTTTCCAAATAACCCCCCAATCATACGTTGGATACACGGCTACCCCTTGCATAATTCCTTGACCTTTCACTACCCTCACCAACCGTTTCACTTTGATTTTATCCACCTGTTGCACTGTCAATAAAAATCTCAACATATCTTCACAAACCCTCAAGTCCTTCCCACTCCACCATTTACGTGCCTCCTCCATAACTCTTCCTACTTTAGCGCCCCTCACACCCCCTTCCCTCATATACCTCCACTTGATATATACAGCCATTACTCTCAGTCCTAAAGGCAACAAACCTAAACCCCCTCTCCGAACATCCGTCATAACTACCTCCTTACTTAACCATGCCCTCCCAAATCCCCACACAAACTTCAGCACCCTCCTTTGCATTTCCACAATATCTCGTACCTCTAAGGGAAAAACCTCTGCCACCCCCCATACCTTGCTATAGACAAGTGAATTTACCACCACTACCCTCTGATGTAAAGCTAAGTCCCTCGCACTTAAACCTCCTAGTCTACTTAAAACCTTACCCATGACAGACTCCGAATTTACTCTTCTGCATGCCTGCTCTTCCGCCAAATACCATATCCCACATACCTTGATTCTGTCAACCACTGTCCATCCGAACCCCATCCCCAAGCCCCCCCCTATCCAATTACCGACCTCTAGTAACCTTGATTTCACCGTATTAACTCTCATTCCGGTCTTCATACCAAACATCTGAATCACTCTACCCACCCTCTTTAACTCCTCCTTACCCCTTAGCAAAACAGTAGTATCATCCACATACCCAACGATGCCCCCTTTGCACCCCCCTTCCATCTCCTGATTGTTCATTACCCTCTCAACAGACTCATAAAAAGGATTCTGCACACACGCAAAGAGCAGCTGTGACATCGGACAGCCCTGCCTCAAACCTCTCTCCATTGGTACACTTTCACCCAACCTCCCATTGACCTGTACCCTCACCTCTGCCCCATCATACAGAGTGTTCACCCACCTCACTAACCCCTCCCGAAACCCCAACCTCTCTAAGCAAACCCCTAAGAAAACTCTGTCCACGCAATCATAAGCATTCACCCAATCTAATCCTAGTATTCCCCCTCCCGTACATCTCTCTAGAAAATCCCTAATCAAACCATGTCCATCCCTCATCCTTCTTCCCGGAATTCCCAACTGTCCCCTGTGTAACACTAAACCCAACACTTTCCTCATTCTGTTGCCCAAAACCTTAGCAAAAATCTTGTAATCCGAGCACATTAACGTAATCGCACGGTAATCATTCAAAACTCGGCATTCCTTCTTTTTGGGCACTAAAACCGTGACACCCGTTCTTTGTGATTTCCCCATCCTTCCACTACTTAACATACAACTCAAAACCCCCACCAGACAATGCCGTACACTCCCCCAATGATACCTATAAAAATCGTTTGGTATTCCGTCTATGCCTGGGGTTTTACCCTGGCACATCCCAAAAACTGCCTCCTCTACCTCCTCTACGGTAATACTACCCTCGATTCTGTCACTGTCCTGCTCACTTAATACCCTATTAAACCCTTCATCCCCAAACCGTCTCTCACCCACTCCCCCGCCAACCCTCCTCCACTTCTCCCTAAACCAAAAATCTGCATACAAACTAATATTTTCCGTGGTGGATAGGCCTTAACCCTCCTCAAAGCCACCCCCCCCCTGTACCTGCCTCAATATACGCCAAGGTGGTCTTCGCCTGCCGTTCCTTAGACCTCCTTAATACAAAACCCGATGGCCTATCCCCCCTTAAAACATCCTCCAACCCTGCCCTAACTCGAATTGCCTCAAATTTTTCATTGTGAATTTCCGCCAACCTATTTCGCAAACGTTCCATGTCCTCACTCCGCCCCACCCGTTCCTCTGCATAACAGTCATTTAACTGACCCTCAAGATAATTTTGTAGTCCATAGCACCACCTCGCCATCTCCTTACCCCGTACTTTAAAAAATTTCGCGATTTCAACTTTAGCCCTCATTTCCCACCAATCCAGCAAATCCATTTCCATATTCCTAGTCTCCCAAAAGGATTTCCACCAATCTTCAAACCCTGTAGGGTCACCCTCGCCCCTAAGTAGCCTCACATTTAATTTCCAGTATCCTGCATAAACTTTCACTATGCCATCAACCCTCAAATCTGCTATAACAGCACGATGATCAGAAAAACCCACATCGATAGTCCTCACCCTCTCCACACCTATGCCCTGCCTAACATAAATCCTATCTAACCGTGCCTCATATCCCCTACGAATAAAAGTGTGCTCCACTCCATATCCCCTACTTCCCACCACATCTACCACTCCAACATCTCACAAAACATCCCGCAGAACCCCCAAAACACAACCCGCCCCCCTCGGAACCACATCACCATTCCTAATGACACAATTCCAATCCCCACCAATCACCGTAAAAGCAGGTAAACCTCGCAAGTGATATACCAGAACCTCGCGCACAAAATCCACCTTCACCCTAGCGTTACTAGTTGCTGGCATGTACACACCTACAAAACTAACCCTCCTGTCCCCCCAAAACCCATCCACCCTGACAACCCTCCCACCCCCCCCTCCTCCCAACCCAGGATACGCAAAGGACTGGTCTCCTTTACCGCCACAGCCACACCTCCTTTCAACCTCAAAGCATCACATGTAAACAACCTATAACCTTTCAACAACAGCTCACATCCTAACCTATGGTTATGTTCCTGCAAAAAACAGACATCAATACTAAATCTCCTCAAAACCCACTCTAACCATACCCTCTTGACCTCGGTTTTAAGACCGTTTACATTGAAAGTTACACACCTGAATTTTACAAGAATGGCGGCTTACCTCTATGCCGCTGAGGCTTACTTGGTCCTCCTTTCATAGGTTTCGGTTCTTCTCTATCAATCCCTCGTTCCTGCCCTCCAACCCCCGAGGTAGTATAAATTATTAAAAACCACAATAATACAGGCACTGGACAAGATTACCAAGAATTATATCAAGCGCAAGAGAAATAATTATGAAACACGCAAAATACATACACACCATGTACTGACACACATTATACAAAATGATAATATATCTGACACATACACACAAAACTGTTGGAGGGGGGCGGCCCCCCCATGAAAATCATTTATAAAAACACACACATCATTCACACACATATTGATCACAGCAGTGATCAAACATAAATTTACGTAACTTTACTATATACATGCAACTGATTATGAGATTTAACTTAAGAACAAAGTCTATTAATTATCCTAAAACATTTCCCTATAACAAAATTAAGCATTACACAAAATTGCATAAGCATATAAAGCATCAACAAGTGCAAAAGTTCTTACAGCATACGTTGCCTCAGCTACCAAACTTAATAACATTACAAAAGTTCTTACAGCATACGTTGCCTCAGCTACCAAACTTAATAACATTACAAAAGTTCCTACAGCATACGTTGCCTCAGCTACCAAACTTAATAACATTACAAAAGTTCTTACAGCATACGTTGCCTCAGCTACCAAACTTAATAACATTACAAAAGTTCTTACAGCATACGGTGCCTCAGCTACCAAACTTAATAACATTACAAAACGTTTTCTAATAAATATGTTTTCTAATAAACATAATAAATATGTTTTCTAATAAATATGTTATAGTGTTTGCTTACGTGTCTTTCTAAACCATATATATATATATATATATATATATATATATATATATATATATATATATATATATATATATATATATATATATATATATATATATATATATATATATATATATATATATATATATATATTATATATATATATATATTATATAGTATATATATATATATATATATATATATATATATATATATATATATATATATATATATATATATATATATATATATATATATATATATATATATTACATGGAGAGAGTTCCGGGGGCCAACGCCCCTGCTGCCCGGTCTGTGACCAGGCCTCCTGGTGGATCAGAGCCTGATCAACCAGGCTGTTACTGCTGACTGCACCCAATCCAGCCCGGCTGGTCAGGTACCGACTTTAGGTGCTTGTCTAGTGCCTACTTGAAGACAGCCAGGGGTCTGTTGGTAATCCCCCTTATGTATGCTGGGAGGCAGTTGAACAGTCTTGGGCCCCTGACACTCATTGTGTTTTCAGTGATCATAGTAGTTTTGAGATGCATGATCTTAGATTTTTGGTGATCTTGGTGATGAGTGTTGATAGATGACGGTAAACATGATATGGAATTGGTGATCGTGATTTTTGTGTGAATAATTATAAAAATGTGTGTTTTCTGTGATCTTGGTGGTGGGGTCATAAAATCTGGTAAACGTCTTGGATATAGTGTTCTTAGATAATGTAGGGTACAACAGGTTGAAACAAGGTGGGTTGGGTGTGATGTTACCAACCAAGTAACACAATGGGAGTGTGACGTCACTGGAGGTGAGCTCGTCGGTCCTGTGAGGTGTGACATCGTGTGTTGGTGGTATTGAGGTGAGTGCGCTTAGATAATGTCAAATATGATTTTTTTGTGTGTGAAATGTTTATAAAAATGAGTGTTTTCTGTGATATTGGTGAATTTTTAGGTAAGTGAACATGGGTGATTGTTGTTGGTGGTTGTCTTAGATTAAGTGTGTGTACAAGATATGTTTTCAGTTGATGGTGATCATGTACTAAGTGTTTGCGTATTAGGTTTGTTTATGCTTTTTTTTTTTTTTTTTTTTTTTACATTTTATTTAAAACGTCATATAGCAACATATTAAATATATAAAACTCCATCCTTCATTAAACGGGTATACAAAACATAATACATGAACATAATACTCCTTATAAAGTACGCTGCAGCACATACCCGATATTTACACCTAAGCCAACCCGTATTTCCCTAAACCATACATGATGAAATATTATATAAAAGCATACAACCGTACGTATAACATTATAACAAAAAGTAAGCCTTAAACATTAATACATAAAGAAATGAAATATCATCAAACATGTATCCTTATACTTGGACTACATAACATCATAATTACAAGGTAGTATAAATTATTAAAAACCACAATAATACAGGCACTGGACAAGATTACCAAGAATTATATCAAGCGCAAGAGAAATAATTATGAAACACGCAAAATACATACACACCATGTACTGACACACATTATACAAAATGATAATATATCTGACACATACACACAAAACTGTTGGAGGGGGGCGGCCCCCCCCATGAAAATCATTTATAAAAACACACACATCATTCACACACATATTGATCACAGCAGTGATCAAACATAAATTTACGTAACTTTACTATATACATGCAACTGATTATGAGATTTAACTTAAGAACAAAGTCTATTAATTATCCTAAAACATTTCCCTATAACAAAATTAAGCATTACACAAAATTGCATAAGCATATAAAGCATCAACAAGTGCAAAAGTTCTTACAGCATACGTTGCCTCAGCTACCAAACTTAATAACATTACAAAAGTTCTTACAGCATACGTTGCCTCAGCTACCAAACTTAATAACATTACAAAAGTTCCTACAGCATACGTTGCCTCAGCTACCAAACTTAATAACATTACAAAAGTTCTTACAGCATACGTTGCCTCAGCTACCAAACTTAATAACATTACAAAAGTTCTTACAGCATACGGTGCCTCAGCTACCAAACTTAATAACATTACAAAACGTTTTCTAATAAATATGTTTTCTAATAAACATAATAAATATGTTTTCTAATATGTTATAGTGTTTGCTTACGTGTCTTTCTAAACCATATATATATATATATATATATATATATATATATATATATATATATATATATATATATATATATATATATATATATATTATATAGTATATATATATATATATATATATATATATATATATATATATATATATATATATATATATATATTACATGGAGAGAGTTCCGGGGGCCAACGCCCCTGCTGCCCGGTCTGTGACCAGGCCTCCTGGTGGATCAGAGCCTGATCAACCAGGCTGTTACTGCTGACTGCACCCAATCCAGCCCGGCTGGTCAGGTACCGACTTTAGGTGCTTGTCTAGTGCCTACTTGAAGACAGCCAGGGGTCTGTTGGTAATCCCCCTTATGTATGCTGGGAGGCAGTTGAACAGTCTTGGGCCCCTGACACTCATTGTGTTTTCAGTGATCATAGTAGTTTTGAGATGCATGATCTTAGATTTTTGGTGATCTTGGTGATGAGTGTTGATAGATGACGGTAAACATGATATGGAATTGGTGATCGTGATTTTTGTGTGAATAATTATAAAAATGTGTGTTTTCTGTGATCTTGGTGGTGGGGTCATAAAATCTGGTAAACGTCTTGGATATAGTGTTCTTAGATAATGTAGGGTACAACAGGTTGAAACAAGGTGGGTTGGGTGTGATGTTACCAACCAAGTAACACAATGGGAGTGTGACGTCACTGGAGGTGAGCTCGTCGGTCCTGTGAGGTGTGACATCGTGTGTTGGTGGTAGTGAGGTGAGTGCGCTTAGATAATGTCAAATATGATTTTTTTGTGTGTGAAATGTTTATAAAAATAAGTGTTTTCTGTGATATTGGTGAATTTTTAGGTAAGTGAACATGGGTGATTGTTGTTGGTGGTTGTCTTAGATTAAGTGTGTGTACAAGATATGTTTTCAGTTGATGGTGATCATGTACTAAGTGTTTGCGTATTAGGTTTGTTTATGCTTTTTTTTTTTTTTTTTTTTTTTATATTTTATTTAAAACGTCATATAACAACATATTAAATATATAAAACTCCATCCTTCATTAAACGGGTATACAAAACATAATGCATGAACATAATACTCCTTATAAAGTACGCTGCAGCACATACCCGATATTTACACCTAAGCCAACCCGTATTTCCCTAAACCATACATGATGAAATATTATATAAAAGCATACAACCGTACGTATAACATTATAACAAAAAGTAAGCCTTAAACATTAATACATAAAGAAATGAAATATCATCAAACATGTATCCTTATACTTGGACTACATAACATCATAATTACAAGGTAGTATAAATTATTAAAAACCACAATAATACAGGCACTGGACAAGATTACCAAGAATTATATCAAGCGCAAGAGAAATAATTATGAAACACGCAAAATACATACACACCATGTACTGACACACATTATACAAAATGATAATATATCTGACACATACACACAAAACTGTTGGAGGGGGGCGGCCCCCCCATGAAAATCATTTATAAAAACACACACATCATTCACACACATATTGATCACAGCAGTGATCAAACATAAATTTACGTAACTTTACTATATACATGCAACTGATTATGAGATTTAACTTAAGAACAAAGTCTATTAATTATCCTAAAACATTTCCCTATAACAAAATTAAGCATTACACAAAATTGCATAAGCATATAAAGCATCAACAAGTGCAAAAGTTCTTACAGCATACGTTGCCTCAGCTACCAAACTTAATAACATTACAAAAGTTCTTACAGCATACGTTGCCTCAGCTACCAAACTTAATAACATTACAAAAGTTCCTACAGCATACGTTGCCTCAGCTACCAAACTTAATAACATTACAAAAGTTCTTACAGCATACGTTGCCTCAGCTACCAAACTTAATAACATTACAAAAGTTCTTACAGCATACGGTGCCTCAGCTACCAAACTTAATAACATTACAAAAGTGATGGAAAATAATTATGTAAAACGAATATAAACCTCGTTTAAGCAAAAAGACATTCCCAACAAAATTACAGTAAAAAACTGCGAAATGACATACCAGAAAATTATATTTGCTACAACTGTTAGACTAACATGGACAATGATTTCTATAACTCTTTTAATCTCAAGTACCTAATTTATACAAATTTTGGGCTAATCAAAATCTTTCACACCAAATTTACATGTGAACACAGCACCACTTAGTACATACCTTCCCGACCCTCACATTCCTTCACCAGTCCTTTACCTTATGCACTCTCCCTCCGAAAAACTAACGTAACCCGCTTATAAAGGAAACCAGTCCTTTATGTATAATTATCTCGCCAACTGAATGAGTCCATTGACCGTAAGTTTGCAGTAGGTCTCTGGAAAACGTGTCCTCCACTGTTCCCCATAAATAAGTTTGTTTCTGCAAACCGTTCTATATATGCCCGCCGCAATTGCTCTAATCCTAATTCTTCCTCCTCCCGTGTCCCTCATCCCCCAGGAAATATACAGAAAATCCACCACTACATACATAATTGCCCTTTTCACTTCTCTGGAGACCCCTCGTACTTCTAATGTTAAGGCTCTCAGGGTTTCTACATTACCCCCACCCATCAACCTAAAAACCTTCGCTAACCACACCCTTACCTCCCTCAACTCTTCACAGAAATAAACCGCATGAAAAGCTGTTTCCTGTTCTCCACAGTGATCGCAGGTCTGTTCCCTCACCAATCCCATTGAACACAAAACAGCTTTCGATGCTAAGATCCCCATTAGAAACCTATACACAAACTCCCTTACTCTCGGCATTAACTTAAGCTTTCGAAAGTCATCCCATATCATACCCCAATCATACAAGGGATAAACCGATACCCCCTGTATGATTTCCGGCCTTCTACTCATCGTCACCAAACGCCCCACCCTAAGTTTTTCCACCTCCCTAATCAATAACAATAACCTCAGCATATCCTCGCATTCAATTAAGTCTTTTCCGGTCCACCATCTCCGCACATCCTTCATCACTTTTCCCACTCTAACCCCTCTTTCCCCCCCCCTCCCTAACGAACCTTTGTTTCACATATAAAGCCTTTACTCTCGGCCCCAACGCTAAAAGACCTACTCCTCCACTGCGTATATTTGACATCACCACCTCCTTGCTTAGCCATGCCCTCCCGAAACCCCAAACATAACGTAATGCCCTCCTCTGAATCTCATGTATGTCTGAAGTCCTCATTGGGTACACCACGGCCATACTCCATACTTTACTATAAACTAATGAATTTACTATTATCGCCCGCTGTTGTAGGGTGACGTCCCCCGCCCGTAAACTCCTTAACCTTTTTACTGCCTTCTCCACCACCACCTCCGAATTCACCTGCCTAGCCTCCTGCGCATCTGCCATATATATAACTCCACAAATTTTTAGCCTATCCACTACTTCCCACCCAAACTCCAACCCCCCGCCCCCCCCCCACCCAGGCACCCACCTCCAGCAAACTTGATTTTGCTCTGTTCACCCGCATGCCTGATGCCCTCCCGAAAAGCTCCAACACACTTTCCACCGTACGCAATCCCTCCACTCCTGCCAGCAGAATAGTGGTATCATCCACATACCCCACCACATCTATATACCTATCCTTTTCCCCGTTTAAATTCCCCCTCCCCTCAACGAGCCCATAAAAGGGATGCTGCATACACGCAAACAATATCTGAGACAGGGGACATCCCTGTCTCAAACCCCTCTCCATCCTTACAGGCCTTCCCAACCTACCATTAATTTGTACTCGCACCATTGCGGACGAATACATTGTATCAACCCACCTCACCACTCCCATGCCAAAACCGAGATGCAACAAACTAGCCCTCAGAAAATTCCTATCTACACAGTCGTATGCATTTTCCCAATCAATGCCCAACAGCCCTCCCCCGCTGCAACCCTCCAAAAAATCCCTAATGCGGCCATGCCCATCTCTCATGCTTCTGCCCGGAATGCCCATCTGCCCCTCATGAATAACCCCACCTAACACCTTCTTCATCCTATTGCCCAATATCTTCGCGAAAATCTTGTAGTCGGCACACATTAGCGAAATAGCTCTGTACTCACTCAATACTCTTCCCTCTTGCTTTTTGCGTACTAAGACGACTACACCCGTTCTCTGAGTTTGTGCTAACTTTCCCTCTCGTCGCATACAATTCATGACCCTCACCAGACAGTACTTAATGTGCTCCCATTGAATTCTATAAAAATCATTTGATATCCAAATGACTTCGAACAGGCGATAAATGACATGCCCATGCACTCTGCCCCAGGGCCAGACTCATGGAACTCTGTGTTCATTAAGAACTGCAAGAAGCCCCTATCACGAGCCTTTTCCATCCTATGGAGAGGAGCATGGACACGAGGTCGTCCCTCAGTTACTAAAAACAACAGACATAGCCCCACTCCACAAAGGGGGCAGTAAAGCAACAGCAAAGAACTACAGACCGATAGCACTAACATCCCATATCATAAAAATCTTTGAAAGGGTCCTAAGAAGCAAGATCACCACCCATCTAGAAACCCATCAGTTACACAACCCAGGGCAACATGGGTTTAGAACAGGTCGCTCCTGTCTGTCTCAACTATTGGATCACTACGACAAGGTCCTAAATGCACTAGAAGACAAAAGAATGCAGATGTAATATATACAGACTTTGCAAAAGCCCGACAAATGTGACCATGGCGTAATAAGCGCCTAAAATGCGCGTAAAGGAATAACAGGAAAAGTCGGTCGATGGATCTATAATTTCCTCACTAACAGAACACAGAGTAGTCGTCAACAGAGTAAAGTCCGAGGCAGCTACGGTGAAAAGCTCTGTTCCACAAGGCACAGTACTAGCTCCATCTTGTTCCTCATCCTCATATCCGACATAGACAAGGATGTCAGCCACAGCACCGTGTCTTCCTTTGCAGATGACACCCGAATCTGCATGACAGTGTCTTCCATTGCAGACACTGCAAGGCTCAGCGGACATCAACCAAATCTTTCAGTGGGCTGCAGAAAACAATATGAAGTTCAACGATGAGAAATTTCAATTACTCAGATATAGTAAACATGAGGAAATTAAATCTTCATCAGATTACAAAACAAATTCTGGCACAAAATGAGTGAAACACCAACGTCAAAGACCTGGGAGTGATTATGTCGAGGATCTCACCTTCAAGGACCATAACATTGTATCAATCGCATCTACTAGAAAAATGACAGGATGGATAATGAGAACCTTCAAAACTAGGAGGCCAAGCCCATGATGACACTCTTCAGGTCACTTGTTCTATCTAGGCTGGAATATTGCTGCACTCTAACAGCACCTTTCAAGGCAGGTGAAATTGCCGACCTAGAAAATGTACAGAGAACTTTCACAGGTCATGCGAGATAAAACACCTCAATTACTGGGAGCGCTTGAGGTTTCTAAACCTGTAATCCCTGGAACGCAGAGAGGAGAGATACATGATTATATACCTGGAAAATCCTAGAGGGACTAGTACCGAACTTGCACACGAAAATCACTCACTACGAAGCAAAAGACTTGGCAGACAATGCACCATCCCCCAATGAAAAGCAGGAGTGTCACTAGCACGTTAAGAGACCATACAATAAGTGTCGGGGCCCGAGACTGTTCAACTGCCTCCCAGCACACATAGGGGATTACCAACAGACCCTGGCAGTCTTCAAGGCTGGCACTGGACAAAGCACCTAAAGTCAGTTCCTGATCAGCGGGCTGAGGCTCGTACGTTGGTTGCGTGCAGCCAGCAGCAACAGCCTGGTTGATCAGGCGCTGATTCACCAGGAGGCCTGGTCACGACCGGGCCGCGGGGCGTGACCCCCAGAAACTCTCTCAGGTAAACTCAGGTAATACCCGGCGCCTTGCCAGTACTCATATGAACACAGCCTCCTCAACTTCCCCCATGCTAATCTCACCTCCCATCCCCATGCCCTCCTCTTCACATGACCCTAAACCCTCCCCCGCACCTCAATAGCATCGCCCTCCTCCCCTTCCCCACTTCTTTGGAACCAGAAATCAGCATAATTGCTCATGCCTTCTGTAGTATTCAGTACCTGTCCTTGTGATAACCACACATATCCTCACTTACCTCCAAGTTTAAAATAGTCGAATCCTCTGCCTTGCCGAAAACCTGCAAAACACTTCCGAAGGTTTATCACCACAGCACAGCTTCCATTCCCGCCCTTACCGTCTGCATCAAATCTACCATTATGTAACTCAGCCAACCTGTCCAGGTTGCACCATGTGTCCGTACTGCCGCCCCCTTCCTCATAACACTCATTTAGCTGATATTCAAAATAGTTTGCAACCCATACCTCACCCTGCCTCTTCCCTTCCCTTCCTCTTATAGAAACCTGCTATACCCGGCAAGCGTGCCTTTCCCACCATTCTAAGACACACGACTCTACCTCTCTAGAATCCCAAAAAGTTTGCCACCATTCCCCAAAGCCTTACTCACCTCCTCACTCCTCACGAGTCTTGCATTTAATTTCCAGAAACCCGATTGTATCCTAACCATACCTTCCCAATCAAGATCTGCTATAACTGCCCTATGATCGGAAAACCCCACATCAAAGTCCTGACTCCCAACACAGTACAGCTTCGTTGCATAGATCCTATCTAATCTTCAGCATAATCCGTCTGACAAACGTATGCTCAACCTGCCAACCCCCTCCCACAACATCCAAAACCCCCGTCTCCAAACACATTTATGTAACAAGCCCAACATACACCCGCCCCTCGGTTCCACATCCCCTAATAACACAATTCCAATCTCCCCTATTACAGTGACTAAAGGGAAACCCTTAAATGTACATCAAATTCTCTCACAAAGTTCTCCTTAACTCGTGCGTTGCCATCTGCCGCATATACCTCCTACAAAACAACCCTCGTTGCACCCCCCCCTCCACCCTCGCCCTCCCCCTCCTCCACCCCAAAATACGCAATGGACTGGTTCCTTTACAGCCCAGCAACCCCACCTTTAACCTCCTTAGAGCCACTCACATACAACATATCCTTTCAAAGACAACTCACAACCAAACTTATAATTGTGCCCCTGAATGAACATATATCACATTAAATCTCTTTAAAAACCATTCCACCCATACTCTTTTAACCTCGGCTCTCAGGCCATTAACATTGATCGTTACAACCTTGAATTATGACAGTAGAGGCGGCTTCCCCACCGCCTTGGAATCACCTGCCTAAACCTGGCTGCTGACTTTTTTATATTTTATTTAAAAAACACAATACACAACATACATTTGTGCTATATTTAGATTACATAAACAAAGAAACATGATCCATTAAATAATAAAACAAACCTCACATTCCTTATCCCAGCACAACTCAACTATAAATGCTTGATTCCCCTCCAAAATGCCCAACCAGCACACACAACATACATGTAACTAAAACAGCCCACACCTGAACATACAGGTGCGTTTATTATATCCATAAACTACAGCCAGTCTCTTACAACAAAAAATGCAATATAATCCAAAGAACGTCACACTTATTTACATTATATATGAAACTTTATAAACAAAGACATTCTCATATAATCCAATGCGTTGCACACTCATTAGTATTGTATATTAAACGTTATACACAAGGACATAATTACAATATAATAAATTACAATATAATAAAGGTGACAAAATAGCCATTTCACACCTTACACATAGAAACTAAACACACTATTAAAATAACAAATATACACTCATGTTACATAGCACATTATTATTAGTGTGTTAACAATGCTTTGAGTGTTCCTTCTTGTAGTTGTCTCACTGACAAAGATCATTTACCTTATTAAAACTATTATCATCAATGACCTCTTGTCTTTCAACACATGCTAAACTAAAACATTCACAAAAAGAAAACTCTCCAGTTACACCACATCTAACATGTCATCCCTCCCATACAACTCTCAGACAATCCTACCACATTTACATATCCTTCATTATGGTCATAATTCGCTCTAGAAAGGAAAATGGTCCCTTAGTACTTAAGTAGCCAAATTACTGAGTCCCCTTACCGTTATATTTCTATTTTGCCTCGGGAACGCAGTCGCCCACCTGTTACCATAAATGAGTTTATTTCTGCATACTGTGCGATAAATTCCTGCCGCAATTGCCTTACCTAATCCCCGCCTTTTCCTTCAAGCCCCAGGAATAAAACAAGAAATCTGTCACAATGTACAGAATGGCTCTTTTACAACCTCAGACACCCTCTTACCTCTAAAGTTAGGACGCAAAGGGGCCCCTACATTCCCACCCCTTAACTTGAAAACTCTAGCCAGCCACACCTTACCTGCCCAACTCTCTACAAAAATATACTGCATGAAAAGCTGTTTCGATTCCTCACAATGTTCGCATTTCGCCTCCTTTACCAAACCCATCACACACAAAGCCTGCTTTGAGCTAAAATCCCCATTACAAACCTATAAAAAAACCCCCTTTCCCCCAGGCATTAACCTAAGTTTCTGGAAATCATGCCAAAATCGTCCCCAATCTTTTAAAGGGGATACTCCCCCCTTTGCATCATTTTGGTTTTTTACTCATCTCAACTAACCTTCCCCTTGAGTTTTTTTACCTCACCTATTACTAACAAAACCCTTTAAGCATACTCTTTCCCATAAAGCCCTTTCCCCCCACCACGACGTACACCCCTCATCACCCCCCCAAACCTTTTCCCCCTTTTACCCCCCCCCTTCTTTTTTTTGTTTAACAAAACATCCCTTTTTCCCCTTCCCCCTTAGAAAAAAAGCCCTACTCCCCTCTGCGCACTTTCCCCCAAACCCCCTTTCTTTCTTAGCCATGTCGTCCAAAACCCCATATAAACAGAAGCCCCCTTCTCTGTATCTTTTTTATCTCCTTTTCCCCGTAAAGGATACACCACTCCAGTTCCACCCCTTACTAAAAACCCAAAAAGAATTTATTATTATTCCCCTTTTGATTAGAGTAACACCCTTGTTCTTGGGATTCCTAACCCGTTGTACAACTTTCTCTCCCCCCAAATTTCCCAATTCCTCCGTTTAAACCTTTTGCTCATCTCCCATAATTATTTTTAATAAAAAGAAGCGCTAAGCCAAAAAAGGGGGGGGCACCCTGCAGGGTGGGGGAAAGGGAAGGGGTTGGAGGGAAAAGGGGGGGGGATGATCAGCAGGTTAAAAAAAAAACAGCGGGGCAGGGGAAAATACGGGGGAAGAAGGAAACAAGAGATTAAGTAAAAAGGGGTTGAAGGTTAGAATTTGTAAAGTAAACCAGTCGTTGTCAAAAGTCAATGAGAGAGCCCGGATAAAAGGGTTTCCCATCAGCGAAAGGGAAGGTAAAGAGAGAGCACCCCGGGCCCGGAAGACGACGACAGAGGTGAATTTGCGTGCTCGTTGATAAAGTGGGCAGTCCAACAGAATTTGGCTGACTGATAATGGAGTTGGGCAATTTCAAAAGAGGAGCAAGACGCCTCTCCATGAAAATATCCATGAGTAAGAAGTAGGGCCCAAACGCGAAGACGGAAGTAGTCTCCCAACCTCGACATTGGGGGGATAAGAAGGCCCAGTGACCTATACTCGGAATTAGACGGGTTTTGTTGCCGGATAGTAGACCAACGTTGTTTTTAAGGGGGGAAGATGGGAAGATATTGAAACAAAATAGCCCAAAATGGAAAAATTCTAAAAAAACTGGTAGGTCATGTACTGTGGCCCCGATGTCTCCCCTGTTCATTGCCCTGTACTCAAATGCCCGGGGACCCAAAAAAAAACAAATCTTTATGTTGGAAAGATCCCCATTAAAAGTTGGATCGGGGGGACTGGGGTGGGGTGTATAAAATTTTTTGTATAGCCCGAAAGCACTAAGGGAGTTGGGGACAACCAAAAAAGAGACACGGGGCATAGACAATAGGGAAAGTGCTGTAAGGTGGAAAAATTTAAACAGAAAAATCCCAACCAAAGATAGTAAATCCCCTTTTGTCGGCTGCCCGGGAAAACTGCCGAATCCTCCTGTCAGAAGATTTGAGCCATCGGGACACAGCAATGGCATGAGAATGAGGGGAAAGGGGTTAAAAGAAAAAAAGGGGAAGGCCCGTAGCCCATTTGGGGGCCCAAAGGGGGGGGGAGAAAAAAACAGTTTTTAAACCCGGGAATTTCCCCAGGGTAGGGAAAAGTGAGATGCTACATGAAACAAAAAAGGTGGTATTTGGGAAGAGAAGACAAGAGCAATAAAAAGGGAAGAGAAAAGGGGGCAATTAAACAGGGGCCGAACAAAAAGAATGTCTACTAATATCAGTGACCATTCTATAAATGGAAGGATTGGGGAGACATGAGGCGAATAGTGGCGCGGGAATGGGCATCACGGCGTCGGATAAGGATGGAACGTTGGGCTTCTGAAAAAAAGGCTCTGGGACGGGGGAAAAATTAAACCCCAAAGGGGCATAAACGTAATCCTTGGGATAAAAGGGGGTTAAGGCTAGGGGGAAAAGTAGCAGGAGATCCCGTTTGAATAGATCTGGCCCAAATAAATTCCCGATAAAAAAGGGGGAAAAGGGTGGCAAAGGGAGGGTTCGACGATCAGCCCCCCAAAAGATGAGAAAGGGGTTTTAAGGGTTCACCCCGGCTGTGACAAGTTCCCTTCAGGAGGGGGTAAGTGGGGTTTCCAGGTTTTCCCTCGATAAAAGAAAGGCCTGAAACTTGACTGATCCGTTAGGATCGAAATAGGGGACAAAGGATGATGGGGAGATGACAGAGCGTCTGAAAAGTGTTTTGGTGGGTTTTAGTGGGGAAAAATTTAAAAACCCAGGGTGGTGGGCCCAAATTGGAAACACGGTCATTGCATGTTGGAAAAAATTTGTAGAGGTGACAATCAGCGCCTGCAAAATAGCAAAGTCATAAACATTAGAGTTTTGACCAAATATTTGATGGAAGACTAGAGGCCCCAATTAATAAGGAAAAAAAAGTGTTGTGCCCGGGAACACATCCCGGGGGGGACACCTTCAGTTTGGGAAAAAGCCCGGGAGAGCATTTTTTTCCCAAACCCGGAAATGTTTGTCATTTAAAAAAAGCCCTTTTGGAAGGATGGAATTCCCTGGGTTGGGGTGGGTTTAAAAAATATTATACCCCCAAGGATGATGCCTTCTCAAGGTCAAAAAATATGGCAATAACTGAGTGGTTATTCCAAATTTTTAACATCGACCCAGCAGAAAGGGGGTCTATGGTGGGCGCCCCTTTCAAAAGCCATATTGACAGTGGGAGAGACTGTTGGGTCTCTAAATACCACACAAAACCCCCCATTTACTAGGGTTCCATTATTTTAAACTGCACGGGAAGAGCAAGGGGACGATAGGGGGAGGTTTCATGCCCCGGGGTGCCGGGTTTTGGGGAAAGGAGAAAATGGCGGATTTAACCCCGTGGAAGAACTCCAAGCCCAAATAAGTTTTGGGAAAGGCGTAATGGGGACTGAAGGGCGGGGCTGATGAAAATGTTGAGCATCGAAATGAATGTTTTTCGGGCCCAGCTGCCGATGATCACAAGCTGAAGGGGCCCAAAGTTCTTAAATTAAAGGCACTTTACCTGTTTTTCTGGAGAAAAAAAGTCCAAGGGGGGCTTTTTTCCTCTGGCAGATTTTTGAGGAAAGAAATGGGGGGGGCATAAAATGGGCCCCCAGAAATTTACCAGATGATTGCCTTTTCTTGGCAACATTAGTGGGTTTCAAATAACACGCAACCCGGGAAAGAGCCAGGTCGGAGAATATTTACCACTCAGTTTTCGGTACTTTCCCAGACTGCACCAAGAAAAGCAAAAGGTGATGGTGGAACAAACCCGCCAGAAGTGCGTTTAGCGTCAGGGATGACATGGCGGCGATCGCGCCCTGTTTAAAATCGGGAGTCCCCTCTGTGGTTCATTGTAGGGCCCTCCCCCCATGCGGCGCTTTTCCCAAACTCTGCACGAGCCAACGGAGACCCCCAAAGGGCGCATTTCTGAAATCCTGCCCAAATTTTGGGGGTATAGAATGAGGCGGGGAAAAAAGGGAGGACGAGAAAAAAGGGGGAAAAAGCTCATCGATGGAGGACGAAGGAACCCTTTAAAAAAAATCAGGTGTAAAGAAAAAGGGCCCCCAAATTTGCCCGATTAAATTGCCAGCGGGGGTCAAAAAGGGTGGGGCGTATAAAGGGGAAAGTGAATGATTGGGAAATGATCACTGTCATGTAAGTCCGGGAGAACAGACCAAGTGAAGTCTAATGCGGGGGAGGGAAAAGCAAACTGGGAGATCGATGGGGAAGAGAAATGGGGCCAGGGATCAAAAAGGGGTGAGTACCTGCTTTAAAACATGGGGGGGGGTGGGGGGGCAAAAAATTTTTAACTGAATTCCCCGGGAATCACAGTGAGACCCCAGAGGAAATGGTGGGGTTAAAATCACCAAGGGGAACAGAATCGGGGGTGGTAATGACGAAAAAAGGAAAATCCGGAATAGATAATGCCCGAGGGAGAGAGATATAAAAAAAGGGCGTATACCACCTATGTAAATGGGTACGGGGTGCAGCGGCCCAAGAACAAAGGGTGATGGTACGGAATATCAGTCGGGAAGAAAAACACTTTTATTAAAAGGGCCCATCAGGAAAAGGGTCGAAGAATAACAATAAATTATAGCCTGAGATGTGAGAAAAAACAGCAGAGTGTTTTGGTTCCCGTAAAAACACCAAAGGGGCAAATGGGGGGAGTAACATCTGGGAAACCCAACGATTACCCCTGGGGGGCCCGATATTCCACTGTAAAAAAAATGATTGGTGATAAAGATCCCCTTGGGAAACCGCAGGAAGGGTTCCTTTCGAAATAAAAAGGGTTGAAAAATCCACATGCGGAGGCAGTGGGGAAAAAGTTCAAGCGGAAGGAACGGTTTTTGTGAAGAAAAGGGGTTTTAGATGGAGTAGAGGAGAGGGGAAAGGCAAAGGGGGATCAGTGTCCATTGATGGTTTTTTTTCCCCAAAATATTTAAAATTGCTTCAAGTTTTGAATTTTAGAGATGTCGGGAGACAATATTGGGGGTGGGGAGGATGAGTAAAGATTGGAACTGTATTGGACTGTACCAAAGGGAGGGGGGGGAAAGGGGGGAAAGGGGAAAAGAAGCGAAGGGGACAGAAGAGACAGGAACCTGGGAGGTGGAGAAGAGGGAAAAAATTTTGGGGGGGAAACAGGGAGGAAAAAGGAAAAAAGGGGGGAGGTGAACCTCTGCACTTTTAAAATAGAGGGGGAGGGGGGAAAAACTAGGGACAGAGACAGGGGGGGTAAAAAGGAGGTGGGGAAAATGGGGGAGGGTTACCGGGCCCTTTTTACTTTTGAGAAGTAGGAAAGGGGCGATTGGGAGGAGGGGTTTTCTGAGGTCTGCCCGATACTGAGGCTTTAAGAAGGCTTTAAGAAGCGGGTTAGACTGAGGCTTTTAAGTAGGGACGTCTGAGCCGAGGACAGCAAAGGGATTAGATCAGGGGATTATGGGGGGGTAAAAACAGAGGGGGGGTGAAGAGGGATACTAGGGGAAATGGGGACGTTTTAAACACGGGAATAAAAAACACGTGGGGGTCTCCCTTTGGGGCGGGGTGAGAAACTGCCATGGCATAAAGGGGGGACCTTCTGTCCTTTGAGGTAACGGATTTCCCCCCGTTTAAATAGACCTGACAAAGGGGGAGAAGGGGCCCCCAGACAGTTAAGGCAAAAGGAGATCGATTGCAAGGCGTATTAGAATGGTCATCGGCACCACAGACTGGGCATTTGGGATAGATCTGCAATATTTCGCTGGGTGGCCAAAATCGCCAACAATTTCTTTCCTGTTTGGGGTAGGATCACCCCTTTGGAAATTTGGGAAAAGATGTCCCGCTATTAAAAATGAGGATGGGGCTCGGCTGTCAAAAATTAAACGAGCCACATTGCTGGGTTTTCTGCCCCCGGGCAGGGAAGAACGTAGGTCTACCTTTTAGGATTGGGAGATCTTGGGGTTCCCGCTGTTTTTAGAATTTAGCCCCATGTCTGGAAATTTTTTTGGGCATGGTATGGGGGAGAAAAGGCCGGGCCCTACAAGAATTGGGGGGAATGATGTTTTTTAAATTTTACAGGAACAGTATCTTTTGGAAAAACGAGAAAAACCCCGAGCCTGGGGTAGCATTCTGTCTGAAAAGATTGGGGTTCCCCTTTAGGCAAGGGAAAAAAATATCTTTTTTAACCCTGGCGAGGGGGTTTTTCCCGGCCTACTTTTGGTGAAAGATAAGGGGGGAGGGGGTTTGGGCGTAAAAGGAAAAATTTTGGGCCACTGTTTGCCCGAAACCCAGTGGGAAAGGAGTGGGCGGGCGTTTTTTCTTTAGAAGAACGGGAAAGGGGAAGGTGGAGAAATATCATCAGCAGGTAATTGTCCCTTGGCGTTTTTGGCGTGGGACCGGGTTTGGGCCGACGTGGGGAAAGGGCGGGGATTTTAAAAAAGGGGCCCACAGTAAAGGGGAGGCCGGGAAAAATAGTCAGAGGAGGCGGGTTTTTCAAGGGGTTTGTCGAGGGCCCCAGTACCTGAAGCGGGGAGAAAAAAGCACCGGGAATAGGTACAGAGGCATGAGGAATGTCTGAAGGGGTCCAAAAACAGAGGGGGGGCCAGAACGGGGGCGGTATCAAAAAGGGGGCCCGGGGGGACCCGGTTCATGGACTAAACTGCCATGTTTGGGTTATTTTTCTTTTGTTTTTAAGAAAAAAAAGAAAAAAGAAAAGAAAATAAAAAAAAAAAAGAAAAAAGGGGGGGCCCCCGGGGGGGTGGAACCTGGGGGGAATGAAAGGGGGAAAAAATCTCCTCCCCGCCAAGGGACCTCAGCCCCCTTTAAATAAACGAGATGCAGCATGGAACCGTGGCCCTACCTACCCATCATGCTAGTAAACTAACAATTTCCGGGGTAGCAACCCCACATCTGCCGAGCTACCTCGGGGGACAAAAAAAGAAACGGCTGGATACCCCCAAAACATACCTCCCCGGCCCCCACCCCCTCAAAGGTGGCTTTTCCCCGAGATACACTCGCCCGAAAAAACACCCGGTTTCCCGGGGGTTTCCGGAGGGATCGGGAAAATCCCCCGGCATCCCGATTCCCGGCAAACGCCCCCCCGCCAAGAAACTCAAGGAAAAGGGGTGGACCCAAAACCCTTTCCCCCTACCCAGGAACTAGCCGCCTGTGGGGGGAAATCCCAAAAGGGCAAAAAAAGGGAAAGGGGAAAAAGGGGGGAGTGGGGGGGAGGAGGGAAAGGAAAAAGGGGGGATGGGGAGGATGGGATAGGGGGGGGGTTGGGGGTAATTGGGGGTTTGGTCTGGGGAAAAAGACCGATAGGTCTAATTTCAGACCAAACCCCCCACCACGCCAAAAGGGCCCCCCTTTAAGAGGATCTGGGATTAAAATAATCCCCCAAAATTTTTAGCTGTTAGTACATCCCAAACCAAACTCCCCCCCATTCTACCCCCCCCCAATCTCCCCTTTAATTTCGATTTAGCTTTGTTGGCCTTTCCCGGCCTCTCCAAAAAAAAAACCCCCTTACTCCCCCACCCAAAAACCCTTGACATCCCGGGTCCCGTTTGTGTGTTTTACATCCCAACACCTCTGTAAAACCCCCTTTCCCCCCCTCCTGTAATTTTTTGCTTCCTCAACCATTCCATAAAACGGGTTTTTGCATACATGCAAACAGAATTTGAACATAGGGCACCCTTTTCTCCCAAAACCCTTTTTCCATTTTCAACACCTACCCAACCTACCATTAATTTTCCCCGAATCGTAGCTTCTGCAACAAGGTCTTCACCCATTTTACTATTCCCCCCCCAAAACCCCTAAGCCTTAAAAATGTCAAAAAAGGGACCCCTATTCACACCGTCTTTAAAATT
>NC_091347.1:32500-41271 GCF_038502225.1 Cherax quadricarinatus | reverse complement strand
TATATATATATATATATATATATATATATATATATATATATATATATATATATATATATATATATATATATATATATATATATATATATATATATGTCGGCCGAAAAGTGCCGAATAGGCAGAACTTGCGATCTTGGCTTAAATAGCAACGCTCATCTTGCCATATAGGACAAGTGAAAATTTGTGTATGCAATAATTTCGCCAAAATCATTCTGAACCTAACGAAAAAAATATATTTCACTGTGTTTGTTTAGTATTAAATTATTGTAAACAAATCTAAAATATATTTAGTTGGGTTAGGCTAAAATAAATTGTTCTTGCTAATAAGGTTAGGTAAGTTTTCTAAGATTCTTTTGGTGCAAAATTATAAATTTTTTTTACATTAACATTAATGAAAAAAATATATCTTTAAACGTATAAGAGAAAATTTTAGAAAGGACTTAATTTTAAATGAGTTCTTGCTAATTGACCAGTTTTACATATTCGGCACGACATATATATATATATATATATATATATATATATATATATATATATATATATATATATATATATATATATATATATATATATATGTGTTTGTATGTATGTGCAAAACAACCACTCTAAAAGAATAGAGAAATTCCAAGCGCTTTCGTGACTACTCACATTATCAAGGAACTATGAGTGAGTAGTCACGAAAGCGCTTGGAATTTCTCTATTCTTTCAGAGTGGTTGTTTTGCATATTCTGAAATCACCTGTTTACTGTGATCTTATTGCATATATATATATATATATATATATATATATATATATATATATATATATATATATATATATATATATATATATATATATATATATATATATATATATATATATATATATATATATATATATATATATATATATATTATATATATATATATATATATTTATTTTGTACCCACAGAACAAGTGGTATTGATCAATAACAACACTGCACTAGCCAAGGAGTCAAACCCATGCTGTTTTGGAACGCCTCATGGTCAGAGAAAACACATGACGCTTTAGAGCACTAGACCACACAATCCTTAACAATGGTGCATGCAGCCAAGCTAGATGTTATACCCATCATCGAAGGACATACGGTGGTGTGGACGCCTCTGAGCTAATTTCATTCTACTCCCTGTTTGTGTCCTTCGATGGTGGGTACAACATCTAGCTTGTGATGCATTCTCAGATCCACACTACTGCACCAGTGACGACAACTCTACCCTCAGACACTCCTCACCTTCCCTCAGACACTCCCTCACCTTCCCTCAGACACTCCTACCTTCCCTCAGACACCTCCTCACCTTCCCTCAGACACCCCCTCCTCACCTTCCCTCAGACACCCCTCCACCTTCCCTCAGACACCTCCACCTTCCCCTCAGACACTCCCCTCACCTTCCCCTCAGACACTCCTCACCTTCCCTCAGACACTCCTCACCTTCCCTCAGACACTCCTCACCTTCCCTCAGACACTCCTCACCTTCCCTCAGACACTCCTCACCTTCCCTCAGACACTCCTCACCTTCCCTCAGACACTCCTCACCTTCCCTCAGACACTCCTCATCTGTCCTCAGACACTCCTCATCTACCTTCAGCCACTCCTCATCTACTCTCACCACTCGTTATCTACCCTCAGCCACTCCTCATCTACCCTCAGTCCCTGTTTGTGACTTGATAAATCTCACTGTGTGGGCGAAACGTAGTCAATAAAAGATCTCATTATATTGCATTTGTGTCTGTTTTTCCACCAACTCACAATATTGCGTCTAGCAGAGAGTTTGTCTGAGTGTCCTGAGATACCATGATAAGTGTCAGTGTATACAAATAACCCGCACATAGGCCAGAGAAAAGCTTATGACGAGGTTTCAGTCCGACTTGGACCATTTATAGATATTTGGAAATGGTCCAAGTCCGACCGAAACGTCGGATTATTTGTGTATTGTTCAAGTCACGGTATTGTACCTTTTTGTTTTTTAAGTCAGTGTAGTAATTACCCGTCAGGGTGTGGAAAAGAGCGTAGAGTAGATGGAGAGATAAGACTTAAAAAATGTGGGGGAAAAAGGAAAATGGGGAAGAGATGCATGAGAAAAATGAGAAAATAAGAAATTAAAGATGAGGGAATGAGACATGTAGGAGGTAGAGGAAGATAGTGTTTGGAATTACGAGAATGGTTGTGAGATGGGATATGATGCTGCATCTGTAATGTTGCCAGAATCTCTTATTCAGATCTGGTCCACATTTTGGTTCAGTTGTCTCCTAAACGTGTTAGTATTGTGTGTGTACTCACCTATTTGTGGTTGCAGGGGTCGAGTCCTAGCTCCTGGCCCCGCCTCTTCACCGGTTGCTACTAGACCCTATCTCTCCCCGCTCCATGAGCTTTATCAAACCTCGTCTTAAAACTGTGTATGGTTCCTGCCTCCACTACGTCATTTTCTAGGCTATTCCACTGCCTTACAACTCTATGACTGAAGAAATACTTCCTACTATCTCTCTGACTCATTTGTGTCTTCAGCTTCCAATTGTGGCCTCTTGTTTCTGTGTCCCCTCCCTGGAACATCCTGTCCTTGTCCACCTTGTCTATTCCACGCAGTATTTTATATGTCGTTATCATGTCTCCCCTGACCCTCCTGTCCTCCAGTGTCGTCAGGCCGATTTCCCCTAATCTTTCTTCATAGGACATTCCCCTTAGCTCTGGAACTAACCTTGTTGCAAACCTTTGTACTTTCTCTAGTTTCTTGACGTGCTTTATCAAGTGCGGGTTCCAAACAGGTGCTGCATACTCCAGTATGGGCCTGACATACACGGTGTACAGTGTCTTGAATGATTCCTTACTAAGGTGTCGGAATGCTGTTCTCAGGTTTGCCAGGCGCCCATATGCTGCAGCAGTTATCTGATGTGTGTGTGTGTGTGTGTACTCGCCTATTTGTACTCACCTATTTGTGGTTGCAGGGGTCGATTCATAGCTCCTGGCCCCGCCTCTTCACTGATCACTACTAGGTCCTCTCTCTCCCTGCTCCATGAGCTTTATCAAACCTCGCCTTAAAACTATGTATGGTTCCCGCCTCCACTACGCGGTCGAGATACACCTTCCGGTATGCCGGCATGTCCCTTAGTCTTCCTTTCTCGTGCAGGATCCTGTTCCGAGTCGATTCTGCCTTGAAAGCCACTTTCACTGGCCGGGTTATATATATATATATATACGTATATATATATATATATACGTATATATATATATATTTTTTTTTTTATTATCACACCGGCCGATTCCCACCAAGGCAGGGTGGCCCGAAAAAGAAAAACTTTCACCATCATTCACTCCATCACTGTCTTGCCAGAAGGGTGCTTTACACTACAGTTTTTAAACTGCAACATTAACACCCCTCCTTCAGAGTGCAGGCACTGTACTTCCCATCTCCAGGACTCAAGTCCGGCCTGCCGGTTTCCCTGAATCCCTTCATAAATGTTACTTTGCTCACACTCCAACAGCACGTCAAGTATTAAAAACCATTTGTCTCCATTCACTCCTATCAAACACGCTCACGCATGCCTGCTGGAAGTCCAAGCCCCTCGCACACAAAACCTCCTTTACCCCCTCCCTCCAACCCTTCCTAGGCCGACCCCTACCCCGCCTTCCTTCCACTACAGACTGATACACTCTTGAAGTCATTCTGTTTCGCTCCATTCTCTCTACATGTCCGAACCACCTCAACAACCCTTCCTCAGCCCTCTGGACAACAGTTTTGGTAATCCCGCACCTCCTCCTAACTTCCAAACTACGAATTCTCTGCATTATATTCACACCACACATTGCCCTCAGACATGACATCTCCACTGCCTCCAGCCTTCTCCTCGCTGCAACATTCATCACCCACGCTTCACACCCATATAAGAGCGTTGGTAAAACTATACTCTCATACATTCCCCTCTTTGCCTCCAAGGACAAAGTTCTTTGTCTCCACAGACTCCTAAGTGCACCACTCACTCTTTTTCCCTCATCAATTCTATGATTCACCTCATCTTTCATAGACCCATCCGCTGACACGTCCACTCCCAAATATCTGAATACGTTCACCTCCTCCATACTCTCTCCCTCCAATCTGATATTCAATCTTTCATCACCTAATCTTTTTGTTATCCTCATAACCTTACTCTTTCCTGTATTCACCTTTAATTTTCTTCTTTTGCACACCCTACCAAATTCATCCACCAATCTCTGCAACTTCTCTTCAGAATCTCCCAAGAGCACAGTGTCATCAGCAAAGAGCAGCTGTGACAACTCCCACTTTGTGTGTGATTCTTTATCTTTTAACTCCACGCCTCTTGCCAAGACCCTCGCATTTACTTCTCTTACAACCCCATCTATAAATATATTAAACAACCACGGTGACATCACACATCCTTGTCTAAGGCCTACTTTTACTGGGAAAAAATTTCCCTCTTTCCTACATACTCTAACTTGAGCCTCACTATCCTCGTAAAAACTCTTCACTGCTTTCAGTAACCTACCTCCTACACCATACACTTGCAACATCTGCCACATTGCCCCCCTATCCACCCTGTCATACGCCTTTTCCAAATCCATAAATGCCACAAAGACCTCTTTAGCCTTATCTAAATACTGTTCACTTATATGTTTCACTGTAAACACCTGGTCCACACACCCCCTACCTTTCCTAAAGCCTCCTTGTTCATCTGCTATCCTATTCTCCGTCTTACTCTTAATTCTTTCAATTATAACTCTACCATACACTTTACCAGGTACACTCAACAGACTTATCCCCCTATAATTTTTGCACTCTCTTTTATCCCCTTTGCCTTTATACAAAGGAACTATGCATGCTCTCTGCCAATCCCTAGGTACCTTACCCTCTTCCATACATTTATTAAACAATTGCACCAACCACTCCAAAACTATATCCCCACCTGCTTTTAACATTTCTATCTTTATCCCATCAATCCCGGCTGCCTTACCCCCTTTCATTTTACCTACTGCCTCACGAACTTCCCCCACACTCACAACTGGCTCTTCCTCACTCCTACAAGATGTTATTCCTCCTTGCCCTATACACGAAATCACAGCTTCCCTATCTTCATCAACATTTAACAATTCCTCAAAATATTCCCTCCATCTTCCCAATACCTCTAACTCTCCATTTAATAACTCTCCTCTCCTATTTTTAACTGACAAATCCATTTGTTCTCTAGGCTTTCTTAACTTGTTAATCTCACTCCAAAACTTTTTCTTATTTTCAACAAAATTTGTTGATAACATCTCACCCACTCTCTCATTTGCTCTCTTTTTACATTGCTTCACCACTCTCTTAACCTCTCTCTTTTTCTCCATATACTCTTCCCTCCTTGCATCACTTCTACTTTGTAAAAACTTCTCATATGCTAACTTTTTCTCCCTTACTACTCTCTTTACATCATCATTCCACCAATCGCTCCTCTTCCCTCCTGCACCCACTTTCCTGTAACCACAAACTTCTGCTGAACACTCTAACACTACATTTTTAAACCTACCCCATACCTCTTCGACCCCATTGCCTATGCTCTCATTAGCCCATCTATCCTCCAATAGCTGTTTATATCTTACCCTAACTGCCTCCTCTTTTAGTTTATAAACCTTCACCTCTCTCTTCCCTGATGCTTCTATTCTCCTTGTATCCCATCTACCTTTTACTCTCAGTGTAGCTGCAACTAGAAAGTGATCTGATATATCTGTGGCCCCTCTATAAACATGTACATCCTGAAGTCTACTCAACAGTCTTTTATCTACCAATACATAATCCAACAAACTACTGTCATTTCGCCCTACATCATATCGTGTATACTTATTTATCCTCTTTTTCTTAAAATATGTATTACCTATAACTAAACCCCTTTCTATACAAAGTTCAATCAAAGGGCTCCCATTATCATTTACACCTGGCACCCCAAACTTACCTACCACACCCTCTCTAAAAGTTTCTCCTACTTTAGCATTCAAGTCCCCTACCACAATTACTCTCTCACTTGGTTCAAAGGCTCCTATACATTCACTTAACATCTCCCAAAATCTCTCTCTCTCCTCTGCATTCCTCTCTTCTCCAGGTGCATACACGCTTATTATGACCCACTTCTCGCATCCAACCTTTACTTTAATCCACATAATTCTTGAATTTACACATTCATATTCTCTTTTCTCCTTCCATAACTGATCATTTAACATTACTGCTACCCCTTCCTTTGCTCTAACTCTCTCAGATACTCCAGATTTAATCCCATTTATTTCCCCCCACTGAAACTCTCCTACCCCCTTCAGCTTTGTTTCGCTTAGGGCCAGGACATCCAACTTCTTTTCATTCATAACATCAGCAATCATCTGTTTCTTGTCATCCGCACTACATCCACGCACATTTAAGCAACCCAGTTTTATAAAGTTTTTCTTCTTCTCTTTTTTAGTAATTGTATACAGGAGAAGGGGTTACTAGCCCATTGCTCCCGGCATTTTAGTCGCCTCATACGACACGCATGGCTTACGGAGGAAAGATTCTTTTCCACTTCCCCATGGACAATATAGATGATAAAATATCCCACCCACAGTCATTAATATAAGATAAAATACTTGAAGTAGAGAGGACAATATAGATGATAAAATATCCTACCCACAGTCATTAATATAAGATAAAATACTTGAAGTAGAGAGGACAATATAGATGATAAAATATCCTACCCACAGTCATTAATATAAGATAAAATACTTGAAGTAGAGAGGACAATATAGATGATAAAATATCCTACCCACAGTCATTAATATAAGATAAAATACTTGAAGTAGAGAGGACAATATAGATGATACTCTACCCAAAATGTAACAGATGATACATTACAATATTTTTCCAACAGTCAATAAATACAATTCCTAAACCTTATAGTTCTATGTACTAAATTTAGAAAAACTGTTTTCCTAACATATTCAGTTGCCTTTATTGCTTCATAATGGTTGATAAACTTCTGAGGTAATAAATTTTAGTGTAAAACATGTTGATAATATATGTATAGTGTTATATTATTATCAGTACAATATTATAGTAAGTTGACTTATATGTTGACTGGTTGTTGAAGGTGTAGTTGTAATTGTCAGAATAATGAGGTCACCTGAAGTCTGGACATTCAGGAAGAATTCATAACAATGTAGTCACCATTACCACATTGTTCACACAGTTTCTCCAGTATTTCTGCCACTTACAACACTTTCATTGTATATATATATATATATATATATATATATATATATATATATATATATATATATATATATATATATGAAAATTTGTGTATGCAATAATTTCGCCAAAATCATTCTAAACTTAACGAAAAAAATATATTTCACTGTGTTTAGTATTAAATTATTGTAAACAAATCTAAAATATATTTAGTTGGGTTAGGCTAAAATAAATTGTTCTTGCTATAATAAGGTTAGGTAAGTTTTCTAAGATTCTTTTGTTGCAAAATTAAAAATTTTTACACCAACATTAATGAAAAAAATCTAGCTTTAAACGTATAAAAGACATTTTTAGAAAGGATTTAATTTTAAAATGAGTTCTTGCTAATTGACCAGTTTTACATATTCGGCAATTTGACATATATATATATATATATATATATATATATATATATATATATATATATATATATATATATATATATATATATATATATATATATATATATATATATATATATATATATATATATATATATATATATATATATATATATATATATGTATGTATATATTGTTAGTTTATCCCAACACAAAGAATTTGTATAATTAACTCGAAACAATTTTTGGGGCAAATAAACAATTATAAAAGTTTTTCACTAATTACAAATCTGTTTTTTTTTTTTTTTTTTGGTTACATTTACTAAAAAAAATTTGCAAAGTTTTTCTCTACTTTAAAAATGATCAAATTTTCGCTTGAATTCACGGAAAAAAATGTTGACTTCTTCCACTGTCGAGAATAATTTTGAATTTTACGCCCAAGTTTGGCACGAGCGAGAGACCTGAACTATGGTGGGTGGAGGAGAGGAGAAGAGGAGAGCTGGAGAAGAGGAGAGGTGTAGGAGGAGAAGAGAAGAGCAGAAGAGAAGGAGGAGAGGAGAAAAAAAGAGGTGGAGAAGAAGAGAAAAGGAGGAGAGGAGAATAGGAGGAGAGGAAAATAGAAGAAGAGGAGGAGGAGGAGAAGAGAAGAAGCGAAAGAAGAGAAGAGGAAAAGAAGATAAAAGAAAAAACACAGGAAAAGGAGGAGAAAAGGGGAAGGACAAGAGAAGAATAAAGAGGAAAAAAGAGGAGGAAGCAGGGCAAGAGAACCAAGAGGAAGAGAACCAAGAAGAGGAGAACCAAGAGGAAGAGAACCAAGAAGAGGAGAACCAAGAGGCGACGAAGAAGAGAACTTTTAATTGGAATAAAACTCCTTCAGTTTTTATAAACCAGGTTCTTGGTGCTTGTCAAGGAGAAAATTCTTATCTGGTTTAACCTGTGACTCTGAGATGAGTTTGTGAAGATTATCTTGTGAGATGAAGGAGGCTGAGATGAGGGAGGCTGAGATGAGGGAGGCTGAGATGAGGGAGGCTGAGATGAGGAAGGTTGGGATGAGGGAGGCTGAGATGAGGGAGGGTGAGATGAGGGAGGCTGAAATGAGGGAGGCTGAGATGAGGGTGAAATGAGGGAGGCTTAGATGAGGGAGGGTGAAATGAGGGAGGCTGAGATGAG
>NC_091347.1:20000-27500 GCF_038502225.1 Cherax quadricarinatus | reverse complement strand
AAGTGACCTTGACACCTCAAAGGCGATGGGACCGGACAACATCTCCCCATGGGTCCTTAGAGAAGGAGCAGAGATGCTGTGCGTGCCTCTAACCACAATCTTCAACACATCCCTTGAAACTGGGCAACTACCTGAGAAATGGAAGACAGCTAATGTAGTCCCCATATTTAAGAAAGGAAACAGAAACGAGGCACTAAACTACAGACCTGTGTCTCTGACATGTATTGTGTGCAAAGTCATGGAGAAGATTATCAGGAGGAGAGTGGTCGAACACCTGGAAAGGAACAAGA
Organism: Cherax quadricarinatus; assembly: GCF_038502225.1. Lineage (NCBI taxonomy): Eukaryota > Metazoa > Arthropoda > Malacostraca > Decapoda > Parastacidae > Cherax > Cherax quadricarinatus. The sequence goes on along the minus strand of NC_091347.1, from coordinate 27,210 downwards.
TTATAAATGAAAACCAGCATGGGTTCATGGAAGGCAAATCTTGTATCACAAACCTCCTGGAGTTTTATGACAAGGTAACAGAAGTAAGACACGAGAGAGAGGGGTGGGTAGATTGCGTTTTCCTAGACTGCAGGAAGGCCTTTGACACAGTTCCCCACAAGAGATTAGTGCAGAAGCTGGAGGATCAGGCGCATGTAAAAGGGAGGGCACTGCAATGGATAAGGGAATACCTGACAGGGAGGCAGCAACGAGTCATGGTACGTGAAGAGGTATCACAGTGGGCGCCTGTTACGAGCGGGGTCCCACAGGGGTCAGTTCTAGGACCAGTGCTATTTTTGATATATGTGAACGACATGATGGAAGGAATAGACTCTGAAGTGTCCCTGTTCGCAGATGATGTGAAGTTGATGAGAAGAATTAAATCGGACGAGGATGAGGCAGGACTGCAAAGAGACCTGGACAGGCTGGACATGTGGTCCAGTAACTGGCTTCTCGAATTCAATCCAGCCAAATGCAAAGTCATGAAGATTGGGGAGGGGCAAAGAAGACCGCAGACAGAGTATAGGCTAGGTGGACAAAGACTACAGACCTCACTCAGGGAGAAAGACCTTGGGGTGACCATAACACCGAGCACATCACCGGAGGCACACATCAACCAAATAACTGCTGCAGCATACGGGCGCCTGGCAAACCTGAGAATAGCGTTCCGATACCTTAATAAGGAATCGTTCAAGACACTGTACACTGTGTATGTTAGGCCCATACTGGAGTATGCAGCACCAGTCTGGAACCCACACCTGGTCAAGCACGTCAAGAAGTTAGAGAAAGTACAAAGGTTTGCAACAAGGCTAGTCCCAGAGCTCAAGGGAATGTCGTACGAGGAAAGGTTAAGGGAAATCGGACTGACGACACTGGAGGACAGAAGGGTCAGGGGAGACATGATAACGACATACAAGATACTGCGGGGAATAGACAAGGTGGACAGAGATAGGATGTTCCAGAGAGGGGACACAGGGACAAGGGGTCACAACTGGAAGCTGAAGACTCAGACGAGTCACAGGGACGTTAGGAAGTATTTCTTCAGTCATAGAGTTGTCAGCAAGTGGAATAGCCTAGCAAGTGAAGTAGTGGAGGCAGGAACCATACATAGTTTTAAGAAGAGGTATGACAAAGCTCAGGAAGCAGAGAGAGAGAGGACCCAGTAGCGATCAGTGAAGAGGCGGGGCCAGGAGCTGAGTCTCGACCCCTGCAACCACAATTAGGTGAGTACACACACACACACACACACACACACACACACACACACACACACACACACACACACACACACACACACACACACACACACACACACACACACACACACACACAAACACACAAGACAGCAAATGTAGTCCCAATCTTTAAAAAAGGAGACAGACATGAAGCATTAAACTACAGACCAGTGTCACTGACATGTATAGTATGCAAAATCATGGAGAAGATTATCAGGAGAAGAGTGGTGGAACACCTAGAAAGGAATGATCTCATCAACAGCAGCCAGCATGGTTTCAGGGACGGGAAATCCTGTGTCACAAACCTACTGGAGTTCTATGACATGGTGACAGCAGTAAGACAAGAGAGAGAGGGGTGGGTGGATTGCATTTTCTTGGACTGCAAGAAGGCGTTTGACACAGTTCCACACAAGAGATTGGTGCAAAAACTGGAGGACCAAGCAGGGATAACAGGGAAGGCACTACAATGGATCAGGGAATACTTGTCAGGAAGACAGCAGCGAGTCATGGTACGTGGCGAGGTGTCAGAGTGGGCACCTGTGACCAGCGGGGTCCCGCAGGGGTCAGTCCTAGGACCAGTGCTGTTTCTGGTATTTGTGAACGACATGACGGAAGGAATAGACTCTGAGGTGTCCCTGTTTGCAGATGACGTGAAGTTGATGAGAAGAATTCACTCGATCGAAGACCAGGCAGAACTACAAAGGGATCTGGACAGGCTGCAGACCTGGTCCAGCAATTGGCTCCTGGAGTTCAATCCCACCAAGTGCAAAGTCATGAAGATTGGGGAAGGGCAAAGAAGACCGCAGACGGAGTACAGTCTAGGGGGTCAGAGACTACAAACCTCACTCAAGGAAAAAGATCTTGGGGTGAGTATAACACCAGGCACATCTCCTGAAGCGCACATCAACCAAATAACTGCTGCAGCATATGGGCGCCTAGCAAACCTCAGAACAGCATTCCGACATCTTAATAAGGAATCGTTCAGGACCCTGTACACCGTGTACGTTAGGCCCATATTGGAGTATGCGGCACCAGTTTGGAACCCACACCTAGCCAAGCACGTAAAGAAACTAGAGAAAGTGCAAAGGTTTGCAACAAGACTAGTCCCAGAGCTAAGAGGTATGTCCTACGAGGAGAGGTTAAGGGAAATCAACCTGACGACACTGGAGGACAGGAGAGATAGGGGGGACATGATAACGACATACAAAATACTGAGAGGAATTGACAAGGTGGACAAAGACAGGATGTTCCAGAGATTGGACACAGTAACAAGGGGACACAGTTGGAAGCTGAAGACACAGATGAATCACAGGGATGTTAGGAAGTATTTCTTCAGCCACAGAGTAGTCAGTAAGTGGAATAGTTTGGGAAGCGATGTAGTGGAGGCAGGATCCATACATAGCTTTAAGCAGAGGTATGATAAAGCTCACGGCTCAGGGAGAGTGACCTAGTAGCGATCAGTGAAGAGGCGGGGCCAGGAGCTCGGACTCGACCCCCGCAACCTCAACTAGGTGAGTACAACTAGGTGAGTACACACACACACACACACACACACACACACACACACACACACACACACACACACACACACACACACACACACACACACACACACACACACACACACACACACACACACACACACACACACACACACAAAGATATACAACGTGATTCTTCATGGTCAGTTTGGAGTCAAATTTCACCCCAAGGATATCAACTTCTTCCCTAGGTACCAACACTCTCCCATTTATACTTACTACTGCACCGGCATTACCATCATGGTGCCTAGAGACCATCATCATTAGTGTTTTCTCAGGTGCAAATGTTACTTGCCATCTATTTCCCCAAGCTGATATAGCTCTCAGCTGGTGATTGATGTAGCTTAGAGCAGCTGGCATTTCTTCTCTTGGATAAGTGAATGTCAGTGTACAGTCGTCTGCATATGCATGTGATTCTGGGATGAGATGAAGAAGGTCGTTGAAGTAGACATTCCATAACAATGGTCCCAGCACACTTCCTTGTGGAACACTTGCCCCAATAGGATGTCTTGCTGATTCCGTTCCATTGAGAACTACACTTAGAGATCTACCATGAAGGTAATCACTGAGGAGACATAGCGTAGAGCCTGCAGTTCCCAGTGCTTGAAGTTTTGCTAAGAGGCCCTCTCTCTCTCTCTCTCTCTCTCTCTCTCTCTCTCTCTCTCTCTCTCTCTCTCTCTCTCTCTCTTTCACACACATATTTTCCTACGAATTTTCTGGCTATGTTGTACCTTTCCCACTGTCAATACCAACGTGTGTGTTCGCCAGTCAACACACTACGCTGTTGAGTTTCAATATCATGTAAATATCTGCTGCCTTTCTCACAAAAAAACTCTCTCACAGCTGACAAAGGTAGAGAATGTCGCTAGCGCTTAACAAATACACGAAACAAAACAAAAAACGCTTGCAGGTGCAAAAGAAAGCTTATGGTGCAAATCCCTGACAAAAAAAAAATTCAACATTATTGAGTTTGTAAAGGAAGGAGACTGGCGGAAGGTCGGTCACCTCTACACCAGTTGGAGCCCCAGGACTCGCTGGGTACTTTATTAAACCACGGCCTGAATAAGGTCCTTATCGAGGATGATAAAGGTATCCACTGTATGCGATAAACACTGTGGGTAATAAAGATATCCACTGTATGTGACAAGCACTCTAGATAATAAAGGTGTCCACTGTATGTGACAAGCACTCTAGATAATAAAGGTGTCCACTTTATTTAGCTGTTATTTACATTTAAGTACAACATTCAGCTGGTCTCTCACTTGACCAACTCCCAGATGGTGACAACCACCTGTCACCCACTATGTCTCTCCGCTGCTCTTAATAAATAAAGTGGGTAAGTAAAACACTGACTGTAGAGAAGTCTTTATTAATACAACATTTCACCACCAATTGACTTTATCAAACGAAATCATGAAATAAGTTTCCCAGGCAGCTCATCCCTGGGCGAAACGTTGACAAGAAGTCAGAGCTTTATAAACAAACGCACACACACACACACACACACACACACACACACACACACACACACACACACACACACACACACACACACACACACACACACACACACATACAACAAAAACTTCCTAACTCTCTGATGTTTACTGCCATGTAGGTCACTGTTAAAGTGGGGACTGCAACTCCTAGGTGGGGACTGAGGGGACTGCAACTCCTAGGTGGGGACTGAGGGGACTGCAACTCCTAGGTGGGGACTGAGGGGACTGTAACTCCTAGGTGGGGACTGAGGGGACTGCAACTCCTAGGTGGGGACTGAGGGGACTGTAACTAATAGGTGGGGACTGAGGGACTGCAATCCTAGGTGGAGACTGAGGGACTGTAACTAATAGGGGTGGGGACTGGGGAGGGGACTAACTCCTTGGTGGGGACTGTGGGGACTGCAACTCCTTGGTGGGGACTGAGGGGACTGCAACTCCTAGGTGGAGACTGAGGGGACTGTAACTAATAGGTGGGGACTGAGGGGACTAACTCATAGGTGGGGACTGAGGGGACTGTAACTCCTAGGTGGGGACTGAGGGGACTGCAACTCCTAGGTGGGGACTGAGGGGACTGTAACTCCTAGGTGGGGACTGAGGACACTTTAACTCCTAGGTGGGGACTGAGGGGACTGTAACTCCTAGGTGGGGACTGAGGGGACTGTAACTCCTAGGTGGGGACTGAGGACACTGTAACTCCTAGGTGGGGACTGAGGGGACTGCAACTCCTAGGTGGGGACTGAGGGGACTGTAACTCCTAGGTGGGGACTGAGGACACTGTAACTCCTAGGTGGGGACTGAGGGGACTGTAACTCCTAGGTGGGGACTGAGGGGACTGCAACTCCTAGGTGGGGACTGAGGACACTGTAACTCCTAGGTGGGGACTGAGGGGACTGTAACTCCTAGGTGGGGACTGAGGGGACTGCAACTCCTAGGTGGGGACTGAGGAGACTATAACTCCAAGGAGGGGACTGCAACTCCTAGGTGGGGACTGAGGGAATTGTAACTCTTAGGTGGGGACTGAGGAGACTATACCTCTAAGGTGGGGACTGAGGGGATTGTAACTCCTAGGTGGGGACTGAGGGGATTGTAACTCCTAGGTGGGGACTGAGGAGACTATAACTCCAAGGAGGAGACTGTAACTCCTAGGTGGGGACTGAGTGGACTGTAACTCCTAGGTGGGGACTGAGGGGATTGTAACTCTTAGGTGGGGACTGAGGAGGCTATACCTCCAAGGTGGGGACTGAGGGGATTGTAACTCCTAGGTGGGGACTGAGGAGACTATAACTCCAAGGTGGGGACTGTAACTCCTAGGTGGGGACTGAGGGGATTGTAACTCCTAGGTGGGGACTGAGGGGATTGTAACTCCTAGGTGGGGACTGAGGGGATTGTAACTCCTAGGTGGGGACTGAGGAGACTATAACTCCAAGGTGGGGACTGTAACTCCTAGGTGGGGACTGAGGGATTATGCTCTAGGTGGGGACTGAGGGGATTGTAACTCCTAGGTGGGGACTGAGGGGACTGTAACTCCTAGGTGGGGACTGAGGGGACTGCAACTTGTTATATTCTTATGGTGTTATAATGTTAGCACTGTAGTCACCTCTTCTTGAACTATCTCATATCAATTTGAAAGCATAACCATGTATTTAACTATACCTGGAGAGTTTCGTGGGGTCAACGCCCCCGCGGATCGGTCCATGATCAGGCCTCGCGGTGGATCAGGGCCTGATCAACCAGGTTGTTACTGCCGGCTGCACGCAAACTGACGTACGAACCACAGCCCGGTTGGTCAGGTACTGGCTTTAGATGTCTGTCCAGTGCCTTCTTGAAGACAGTCAGGGGTCTATTGGTAATCCCCCTTATGTATGCTGAGAGGCAGTTGAACAGTCTTGGGCTTCTGAGACTTATTGTGTTGTCTCTGAGTTTACTCATAGCACTCCTTTACTTTTTCCTCTTTTACTCATATCCACCCAGGAAGAAATATCTCCTGAGGTTAACCTTCATAATTCACATCTCTTAGATCTCGAAGACTTTGTTGTATAATGACTTCTTTCTAATTTATCTACATATATATATATATATATATATATATATATATATATATATATATATATATATATATATATATATATATATAATATTTTTTTTATTATCACACTGGCCGATTCCCACCAAGGCAGGGTGGCCCGAAAAAGAAAAACTTTCACCATCATTCACTCCATCACTGTCTTGCCAGAAGGGTGCTTTACACTACAGTTTTTAAACTGCAACATTAACACCCCTCCTTCAGAGTGCAGGCACTGTACTTCCCATCTCCAGGACTCAAGTCCGGCCTGCCGGTTTCCCTGAACCCCTTCATAAATGTTACTTTGCTCACACTCCAACAGCACGTCAAGTATTAAAAACCATTTGTCTCCATTCACTCCTATCAAACACGCTCACGCATGCCTGCTGGAAGTCCAAGCCCCTCGCACACAAAACCTCCTTTACCCCCTCCCTCCAACCTTTCCTAGGCCGACCCCTACCCCGCCTTCCTTCCACTACAGACTGATACACTCTTGAAGTCATTCTGTTTCGCTCCATTCTCTCTACATGTCCGAACCACCTCAACAATCCTTCCTCAGCCCTCTGGACAACAGTTTTGGTAATCCCGCACCTCCTCCTAACTTCCAAACTACGAATTCTCTGCATTATATTCACACCACACATTGCCCTCAGACATGACATCTCCACTGCCTCCAGCCTTCTCCTCGCTGCAACATTCATCACCCATGCTTCACACCCATATAAGAGCGTTGGTAAAACTATACTCTCATACATTCCCCTCTTTGCCTCCAAGGACAAAGTTCTTTGTCTCCACAGACTCCTAAGTGCACCACTCACCCTTTTCCCCTCATCA